>NC_059119.1:46726333-46856333 GCF_020740685.1 Jaculus jaculus | reverse complement strand
CAGAGAATTCACCCCTCTCTGTTTCCTCATTGAAAAGGCAACGTGACAGTCACCTCATACTGTCACTCCTAAGCCTTCCCACTGTAGCCCTCTGAACTGTGAGCCAAAAGAAACCCTTCCTCTCTTCAGTGGTTTTTTTTTGGGGGGGGGGTTCAGGCAGCGGGTCACATGATGAGACAAGTAACTAATATAGGGGAACAGTAGCAGCAGGAGCCTGCAGTAACTGCTTGTCACGTGTCATGAACCAGGAAGAAGAGAAACCTGGGTCCAAAGCAGTGCTGGGCTATAGCCTCCAAGACTTCCTCTTAGAGTCTTGTCTCAGCCAGCTAGAGCGCATGTCCCGAAGGTTCCACAACCCCACGAAACGGCACCACCAGCTGCATTCGAGTGTGTGAGCACGTCAGCCTATGAGAGTCACATTTCACATTTAACCCTTGACAGAGAGCTCCCTCTTCCTCCTTGGGGTTCAGGAGAGCCGACCCCCAGGCAAAGAGTGGGTGCAAGACTCAGCCTTGCCCAATCACGGCGTTCTGTCTTCTGGAATATATATGACTGGTTTAGTTAAGTGTGGATACATGAACCAAGCCTGGCTAATGAGCCTCAAGCCTAGGGTTTCCAGTGGGAGTCTTTAAGACAAATTCAACTCTCTCTCTACAGGGTATGAAGCTTGATAGAACACGTGTGTGCAGAGCTGACCCGGGGTGGGGGGGGCCATCTTTTTCCACCTGAGGGAAACCTCCCTGGCTATGAAGCCCATGGAAAGAAAAGCAGAACTGAGAGACGGGAAGACACGGGGAAGAGTAGAAGTCAGAGGAGAGAGCAAGTAAATTCTTGATTGCATGGTTGTTTGTTTGGTTTTTGGTTTTTGAAGTAGGGTCTCGTTCTAGCCCAGGCTGACCTGGAATTCACTCTGTAGTCTCAGGGTGGCCTCGAACTCACAGAGATCCTCCTACCTCTGCCCCCTTAATGCTGGGATTAAAGGCATGCCTGGCATAGCTTTGAATTTTTTTGTTTTTGTTTTTGTTTTTCAAGGTAAGGTCCCACTCTAGCCCAGACTGACCAGGAATTGACTCTGTAGTCTCAAGGTAGCCCTGAACTCACAGAGATCCTCCTACCTCTGCCTTCTGAGTGCTGGGATTGAAGGTGTGCGCTACCACGCCCTGCTTTGATTGCATAATTTAAGCACCTGGATCCACCAGAAAGGAGAGACATTCCTGAGCCTTCCACTCTTTGGAACCCCCTTCTCCCTCATTGGGGAGACTCCCCCGCCCCCCTTTTCCTTCTCCTTTTTCATCCATCAGTCGTCTCCTTAGGAATTTGCGCCACCATCGCCGATCCAGCCACTGTAGACTCTCGGGTCCTTTTGCTTTGTGTCGGCCCTCACCAACAGTGACCTTAGTAGTCAACACATGTACCCCTTGTGCAGCTGGCATACGTGGGTCCTGGAGAGTTGAACCTGGGTCCTTTGGCTTTGCAGGCAAATGCCTTAACCGCTAAGCCACCTCTCCAGCCCCGGCCTTTTTCATCTCTTATAGGCATGTCTTCCAAGTCTATATTTGAGCGTTTCTTTTTTTGCATAATCCAAGGACTCACAGGTGACGCCAAAGCCTTTTATTTTGCCATTCACCAAAATGGAGTCTCAATCCAAATGGGGGCTGGAGAGGTGGCTTGATGGGTTACATATGCGTCCTGTGCTGGCATGACAGCCTGAAACTGCCCGTGTTCAAGTCTCCAGAACCCATGTAAACACCTCCATGGTTCTGCAAAGGGGAGCAGAGGCCAGGGAATCAGCCAGACCCACAAAGAGCAGCAAGGTCCTGGACCAGTAAGAGATTCCCACTCAAACAATCGCAATGGAGTGCACGCCTAACATCCTGCTCTAGCCTAGCAGGAGGGCACTCCCTGCCACAGGGGAGCCATGGGGTGCCACAAGGGAACACAGACGTGAATGTGCTGCGCACACATTCATAGAAACAAAAATAAGAATACAAGGGTGACAGCGGGTGTGGTCTTGTGCATTTTGCTTCGTTTTTCCCTGAGTTTCTGTCTTAGGTTGCTGTTGCCTTCCTGACCCTGCTGAGCACATGTTTCCTCTGAAGTAGTTGTTGACCATGAACTTCTTTTTTTTTTTTTTTTTAATTTTTATTTTATTTATTTATTTGAGAGCGACAGACACAGAGAGAAAGACAGATAGAGGGAGAGAGAGAGAATGGGCACGCCAGGGCTTCCAGCCACTGCAAACGAACTCCAGACGCGTGCGCCCCCTTGTGCATCTGGCTAACGTGGGACCTGGGGAACCGAGCCTCGAACTGGGGTCCTTAGGCTTCACAGGCAAGTGCTTAACCGCTAAGCCATCTCTCCAGCCCACCATGAACTTCTTGGTTCAGACAAGTACTGTGCCAATCAGGACAGTGCCAGTCCTCAAGCAGCCAAGGAAGAAAAAGTGAACTCTCATTGAGCCAGCTTTCTGTCACTTGCGAGCGCGGAACCCACCTTCTTCCCTGCGTTGTCACCGTGAGCTCTGTAACAGCTCATCAAAGAGATACTGCATGTTGCGACCAGGGTCACATTGCTGGCAGAAATCACCCAACCAAGAGCAGCTTGTGGGGGGTAAAAAAAAAGAGGTTTATTTTGGCTTACAGGCTCGAGGGGGAAGCTCCACGGTGGCAGGGGAAAATGATGATATGAGCAGAGGGTGGACATCACCCCCTGGCCCACATCAGGTGGACCACAGCAACAGGAGAGTGTGCCAAACACCGGCAAGGGGACACTGGCTATAACGCCCATCAACCCGCTCGCAACAATACACTCCCTCCAGGAGGCGTTAATCCCCAAATCTCCTTCAGCTGGGAATTTAGCATGTAGAACACCTAAGTTATGGGGGACCCCTGAGTCAAACCACCACACCGTGGCTTCGGTGCCCAGCCTGGTCTATGGAGAGAGACATGAATGTGAATAAGGTTGTCTTTAGAACATGTAGAGAAGGGCCTTTAGGGTTCCTATGAGGACATGCATTCCTCTGCAGGACAGGAGCTCTTTCCTTGCTTTTTTTTTGGAGAAAAGATTTGCTCTAGTATGCTGTGGGATGGGACTTGGATAATGATAAGTAGGAATCAGTGTGGCAGGGTGTGGTCAGAAGGAGAAGCCCAATGGGCAACTCAGCAGACAGATATATACTGTGCACCGCATACAACACACACAACACATGTGCACTGGACCCACAAGAGGGTCTAGGAAAAGTCTGGAAGCAAGAAATGTTCATCACTTGATGGGTGTGGAGTAAGCTATGGTATATCCATGGGATAAAGTACTCAGTAAGAACAACAACAAAAATAAAAAAGAATAAAGCACTTAGTCCTACTGCAACATGGATAAACCTTAAAAACATTATGTTATGGGCTGCAGAGATGGCTTAGCGGTTAAGGCATTTGCCTGCAAAGCCAAAGGACCCAGGTTTGGTTCCTCAGGACCCACGTAAGCCAGATGCACAAGGGGGCGCATGCATCTGGAGTTAGTTTACAGTGGCTGAAGGCCCTGGTGCACCCATTCTCTCCCTCTCCCCCCCCCCATCTCTCTGCCTCTTTCTCTCTTTCAAATAAAGAAATATATTAAAAAACCAAACCATGTTATCCAGGCTTGGTGGCACAGGCCTTTAATACCAGTGCTCAGGAGGCAGAGGTAGGAGGATTGCTGTGAGTTCGAGGCTAGCCTGAGACTACATTGTGAATTCCAGGTCTGCGAGACCCTACCTTGAAACACTAAGAATAAAGTAAAGTAAAAATTGTTATTGGGTGAATTTTTTATGAAATGTATAGAGCAGATAAATCTACAGGCAGAAAATGTATTAGCTGTTACCTAGGGCTGGGAAAGGAGGGACACTGTGAGGTGACAGCTAAAGGTTGTAAGCAGGATTTCCCTTGGGAGAATGCAGCGTGCTGAAACTGATCACAGTGGCAGTCAGAGAAGCAAGGCAAGGAATATACTAAAAGCTACTGAATGGTCAACTTTAGATGAGTGGAATGTGTGGTATGCAAATGACTGCTTTTTTGGCATCTGCATGTGCAAGTTCATATGCATGTGGGTGTGGACGCACAGATGTTGGGGGCAAAAGATTAATGATGGATGTCTCTTTTAAAATATTTTATTTGGGCTGGAGAGATGGCTTAGCGGTTAAGTGCTTGCCTGTGAAGCCTAAGGACCCCGGTTCGAGGCTCGGTTCCCCAGGTCCCATGTTAGCCAGATGCACAAGGGGGCGCACGTGTCTGGAGTTCGTTTGCAGTGGCTGGAAGCCCTGGCGCGCCCATTCTCTCCCTCTCCCTCTATCTGTCTTTCTCTCTGTGTCTGTCGCTCTCAAATAAATAAATAAATAATGAACAAAAAATATTTTAAAAAATATTTTATTTATTTGAGAGACAGAGAGAGAAAGAGGTACACAGAGAAAAAGAGAGAATGGGCATGCCAGGGCCGCCAGCCACTGCAAACTAACTCAAGACGCATGTGCCCCCTTATGCATCTGTCTTGCGTGGGTCCTGGGGACTTGAACAGGGGTCTTTCGGCTTCGCAGGCAAACGCCTTAACCACTAAGCTATTTCCCCAGCCCTAGGTGTCTGTCTTGATCACTCTGCACTTTATTTACTGAGGCAGATCTCTCACTGGAACGCGAGCTTGGCAATTCAGCTATTCTAGCCAGGTAGCTTGCCCTCAGGATTACGTGTTTCTATCTCCCCAGTGCTGGGATCAGACAGGCATCAAACTCTGCTTGGCATTTATGTGGGTGTTGGGGATCCAAACTCAGGTCCTCACACTTTATCCACTGAGCTATCTCCCTGGCCTATGAATTATTCTTTTTTTCTTCAAGGGAAGGACTCACTGTAGTCCAGGCTTACCTGGAATTCACTATGTAGTCTCAGGGTGGCCTCGAACTCACAATGATCTTCCTACCCCTGCCTCCCAAGTGCTGGGCTCAAAGGCATGCGCCACCACACCTGGCTCATAAATCATTTCTTTTTTAAATATTTTATTTTTTATTGTTATTTATTTGAGAGACAGAGAGAGAAGGAGGGAGGGAAAAAGAAAGAATGGGCGTGCCAGGGCCTCCAGCCACTGCAAACGAACTCCAGATGCATGCGCCCCCTTGTGCATCTGGCTTACGTGGGTCCTGAGGAACCAAACCGGGGTCCTTTGGCTCTGCAGGCAAATGCCTTAAGTGCTAAGGCATCTCTCCAGCCCTAATTCTTTCTTAATAAAGTTGTTTCAAAACGAAAAACAAAAGTATTATGGCTCCTATGTGGTCTGCATGTGGAAGAGTGGGTGCATGGAGCAGTCTCTAGAACTCTTAGGGCACATTCTGTGATGGCTGCTGGCTCTCCAGGAGGCTGTAGTACCCCAGATGCAGGTAAGAGAGACCTTATTCGAGGCCAGCACTTGAATAAGCCCCCACATTGGATTTCCTATAGCCCTACATTTCCTTGATGGGACAAGGGTCCCAGCGGATGTGTTTATCGGCACTCACACTTTCTCTTCCTGGACTGTGTATTCTGAGTTTACAGGAGCTTGGAGTTTCCCATCTCAAAGATCTAGACCCTTCTAGGACCCTCTGACCTCTTCCCTAGGCCCATCCTCTGTTGGACAGACTGGGTTGGTTAGTGTGAAGTGTGGAGACATGGGCTAAATGTGCAAGCCTCTTAGAGGCGCAGGCAGAGCCGGGGGAAGAGAGCAAGGGAGCAACCTATGGAACTATGAGAAGTGGGCTGGAGCCCCATCTCCTCCCAAGCACCCTGCTACAGCATAGCCATCATGGGTGCTCTAACCTCCAGCGGATGGGTAGGAAGGTTGATCTGTCACAAGTGAGAGGCTAGGACACTCGGTAGTGTGAGTTCACGCTGTAGCAGCGACACTTTTTTTTTTTTAATTTTTTGTTCATCTTTTATTTATTTATTTGAGAGCGACAGACACAGAGAGAAAGACAGATAGAGGGAGAGAGAGAGAATGGGCGCGCCAGGGCTTCCAGCCTCTGCAAACGAACTCCAGACGCGTGCGCCCCCTTGTGCATCTGGCTAACGTGGGACCTGGGGAACCGAGCCTCGAACCGGGGTCCTTAGGCTTCACAGGCAAGCGCTTAACCGCTAGGCCATCTCTCCAGCCCAGCAGTGACACTTTTAAACTCTGGTTTTGTGGACTCTCCTGTCTTCTCTACCCTTCAGAGAGAAATATAGCAGAGCTTGGCTGCCCAGTGAGTGAGGGTGTGAGGTCTTCCAGGGCTGCGTTTACAGATTGGGAAAACAGATTCGTCGCTCCAGGCTAAACAGAAAAGCTGCCACCCGGCTGCCTGCAACCTTGAAGTTTAATGATCTCCCTCAACTAGGTCTCAGCTGAGCCCAAGGATTTGGGCACGTGAGGCACAGGCAGGAAATGAGTGTTCTATGAGCCGTACTGAAAAATCCCATGTCTCTCTGGACCTCTTGGCTTTCTTTTTTTAAGATATAATGGAATAGGGCATGGGGAGATGGCTTAACGGTTCAGGCGTTTGCCTGGGAAACCAAAGGACCCAGGTTCGATTCCCCATGGGCCCACGTAAGCCAGATGCACAAGGGGGCAGGTACGTCTGGAGTTTACTTACAGTGGCTAGAGGCCCTGGCGTGCCCATTCTCTCTCTGCCTGTCTCTCTTCTATCTCTCTCTGCTTGCAAATAAATAAATACATTTTCTAAAAAAAAGATACAATGTAATAGATTCTAATTGACGGGGAATTCCAGGAGTAGCTCAAAGGAAAGGCTGGAGCAGGTCATAGAGAATCGGTTCACACCTTTTCTACATCAGTCCGTGGTTCCTAAACCCTTGGGGTGAGATGCTTGTGCCATTAAGGATAGAGACCTGTAAGGCACATGACTAGTCCTTCAGGAAGTTGCTATCTGGTTATGTTAAAACACATGCACGGGGCTGGAGAGAGATGGTTTAGTGGTTAAGCGCTTGCCTGTGAAGCCTAAGGACCTCAGTTCGAGGCTCGGTTCCCCAGGTCCCACATTAGCCAGATGCACAAGGGGGCGCACGCATCTGGAGTTCGTTTGCAGCGGCTGGAAGCCCTGGCGCGCCCATTCTCTCTCTCTCCCTCTATCTGCCTTTCTCTCTGTGTCTGTCGCTCTCAAATAAATAAATTAATTGATTAAAAAAAAAAAAACACATGCACGCATGCACGCGGAAGCGGAGGTTCAATTTGAAGAGTTTTCAAAGAAAGTAATGATCTCGTGGAGTTTCTCAACCACAGCACAAATCACACTTGGAACGAGGCAACGTTTTGCTGTGTGCGCGCGCATTTGAGACGGGCTCTCACGTTGCATTGGATATTAGCACTTTCCATCCTTCCCTGTTATATGCCTGCGGTCCTCACCCTAAGTTGGGACAACCAAAAAATGTCTTCACACACTGCCCAATGCCACCCCCCTCCACGATGTCAACACCTCCACCCCCATGAGAGTCTGCTCTCCAAGCCCTGTCATTTGCTGTGTAATTGATGACTTGCAGACAAAGGCTCACGGTGGGAGGTGACTGTGGCTTCATGGGAGCACTTTAACTGGTCCCCAAGGGGTGAGGAGGAGCTAGAAAACTTAAGAGACGGCGCTGCGGGTGGGGAAGTAAGTGTGTTTTGAGTCAGAGAAATGGGGACAAAGTGACATACCCCATATGGTCATGCAGTTGTGAAATGCCAAAAGGTGCCCAGATGAGGGAATAAACCCATGACTGTGTGATGTAATCTCCCTCCGCTGGTCAAGCCATATCCCTTAACAGTGCTTACAACATTGGCTAAGCAGAAAGGGAGCCTTTTTTTTAAAAGCACAAAAGTATTTTGTGGGCTGGAGAGATGGTTCTGCGGTTAAGACACTTGTCTACAAAACAGGCTCAATTCCCCAGGATCCACGGAAAGCAAGATGCACAAAGTGGCACATGCATCTGGAGTTCATTTGCAGTGGCTGAAGGTCCTGACACGCCCATTCTCTCTCTCCCCTTCTCTCCCTCCCTCCCTCTCTCTCTCTCTCTCTTTCCCTCTCTCTCTCTCTCTCTCTCTCTCTCTCTCTCTCTCTCTCTCTCTCTCTTCCCTTTATTTCTCTTTGCTCCTGAGTCTCACTCTAGCCCAGGCTGACCTGGAATTCACTATGTAGTCTCAGGGTGGCCTTGAACTCATGGTGATCCTCCTACCTCTGTCTCCCCAGTGCTGAATTAAAGGCATGCACCACCATGCCTGGCTCTCCAATAAATAAAAATATTTTTATAAAGAGAGAGAGAGACAGAGAAGGAGCCTAGGGATGTGGCTCTGGTTGAAGATGCTTGCTTGCAAAGCCTGCCCACAAAGCAAGCCAGATGTGTGTGTGTGTGTGTGTGTGTGTGTGTGTGTGTGTGTGTGTGTGTTTGAAGTAGTTAAGAGTCTCTAGTATGCCCATCCACACACCTACATAGTTTTTAAAACTAGCATTTAAAAAGGAGGGAACCGGGCATGGTGGCGCACGCCTTTAATCCCAGCACTCAGGAGGCAGAAGTAGGAGGATCACCATGAGTTTGAGGCCACCCTGAGACTACATAGTGAATTCCAGATCAGCCTGGGCTAGAGTGAGATCCTATCTTGAAAAACAAAACAAAAAATAAAAAGATGAAGAGTCCATTCCAGCAGTCAGCTGACAGATCTTTAACATATAACAAGAACAAAAAGAAAGGCTTTATAAAATGGAGAGACACTGCTCTCACATGAGTCCTTGCATTTCTTTTTATTTTTGTGGAAAAGAAGCCAGAGCTCAGCTCTTACATCAATCAAAAACCATGCAGTAGCCGGGCGTGGTGGCGCACACCTTTAATCCCATCACTCGGGGAGGCAGAGGTAGGAGGATCACCGTGAGTTTAAGGCCACCCTGAGACTACGTTGTGAATTCTAGATCAGCCTGGGCTAGAGTGAGACTCTACCTCGAAAAAATAAAAAATTTAAAAAAAACCCAACCCCCATACAAATTGGGCTAGAGATATGGTTTAGTGATTAAGGTGCTTGCCTGCAAAGCCAAAGGAGCCAGGTTTGATTTCCCAGGACGCACGTAAGCCAGATGCACGAGGTGGCGCATGTGTCTGGAGTTTGTTTGCAATGACAGGCGGCCCTGGTGTGCCCATTCTCTCTCTGCCTCTCTCTCTCAGTAATGCAATTAATGCTGATTCTTGGCCCCTGTTATTAATAAGCAATATTCCCCTATGGATATATGAACTAATTAGGGTAGGAGGAAGTTTCCTTTCCTTAAAGAAATGAACATTTTGTTCTTTTATTATCTGCTGGCTTGTAATAGAATATGTTTTTTGTTTTTTTGTTTTTTTTTTTATTTGAGAGTGACAGACACAGAGAGAAAGACAGATAGAGGGAGAGAGAGAGAATGGGCATGCCAGGGCTTCCAGCCTCTGCAAACGAACTCCAGATGCGTGCGCCCCCTTGTGCATCTGGCTAACGTGGAACCTGGGGAGCCGAGCCTCGAACCGGGGTCCTTAGGCTTCACAGGCAAGTGCTTACCGCTAAGCCATCTCTCCAGCCCTAGAATATGTTTTAATTGGATGTTTAGTTGTCATGATATAAAATTCGACAAAATGTTAATCCCAGCACTCGGGAGACAGAGGTAGGAGGATCGCTGTGAGTTCGAGGCCACTCTGAGACTACATAGTGAATTCCAGGTCATCCTGGGCTAGAGCAAAATTCTACCTTGAAAAAAAAAATTAGACAAAATGTTCTTTAAAATTTAGTATGAGGTCACAGAAATTTTTGAAATATATATACATATACATGTGTACATACAAACATAGGTATACATATATATCTTTGGGTGAACAATGATGGTATAATACATGAGACTTTCTTTCATGGATATAAGGGCTAAAATGGGAAGTAGAGTAGAAATGTAATTTCATAGAGAGAAAAAAAGTAAAAACATTTCCAACTTGTTCATGTATTTTTAAAAATATGTTTTCATTTATTTATTTACTTGAGAGAGAGAGAGAATGGACACGCCAGGACCTTCAGCCACTGCAAATGAACTCCAGATGCGTGCACCCCCTTGTGCATGTAGCTTATGTAGATCCTGGAGAGTCGAACCGGGACCCTTTGGCTTTGCAGGTAAACGCCTTAACCTCTAAGCCATCTCTCCATCCCCTGGTTTGTATATATTTTTAAAAAGGGATCATGGGGGCTGGAGAGATGGCTTAGCGGTTAAGCGCTTGCCTGTGAAGCCTAAGGACCCCGGTTCGAGGCTCGGTTCCCCAGGTCCCACGTTAGCCAGATGCACAAGGGGGCGCACGCATCTGGAGTTCGTTTGCAGAGGCTGGAAGCCCTGGCGCGCCCATTCTCTCTCTCTCCCTCTATCTGTCTTTCTCTCTGTGTCTGTTGCTCTCAAATAAATAAATAAAAAATGAACAAAAATTAAAAAAAAAAAAAAGGGATCATGGGGAAAGAGGGCAGCCAATCACTGTAGTATTGCATTTAGAAGCATTTTTTCAGAGTACTGTGACAGCTTTATTTTAAAATGTCAATACTTATAATGCAGTAGAAAGTATATTCTAGGTAATTAAGTTTATGAAAAAAATTTAAATGCTTGGACTTTGGAGTGTACAAAAGGGTACACGTACACACACACACACACACACACACACACACACACACACACATATACTTTGGACTCTATAAGGAAAATGTTGTTCAGGGCAGAGAGAGAGAGAGAGGGTTGGAGTTGTAACTTTCAGTCAGTGGGATGGTGTCTTAAATGCGAATAAAAGAGCCGGGCGTGGTGGCGCACGCCTTTAATCCCAGCATTTGGGAGGCAGAGGTAGGAGGATCACTGTGAGTTCGAGGCCACCCTGAGACTCCTTAGTGAATTCCAGGTCAGCCTGGGCTAGAGTGAGACCCTACCCTGAGAAAGCAAAAATAAATAAAATGGGAACGAAATCAAGGGCTGTGAATATTCTCTTGTGTGTTTTGAAGAGCTGCAGGCTTGGGGGGGGGGGTGGAGGGAGCTGAGCTTTCTCTTCCTGGCTCTGAGTAGGTGGCCAAGAAGCTACTTCCCCATTCTGTGAATATTGTCCTCTGGTCCTTTTGTCCGTTTTCTTGTAACTTTTGGTATTTCTTTAAAAAAAAAAAAAAAAAAAAACCCTTTCTGCTTTCCGGACGCCCTGCCTGGTCCTGATGACTTGTATTGCCTTTTCCTATCCGGTTTCATCCATTCCTCTCTTGCAGGAAGTTCCCAGAGTTACCTGCACCCCCTTGTCAGTCTAACCCAGTAACCTCAGAAGCAGCAGGGTCTAAGGCTGGCTTCGCTCCTCCCCCTCGCCCCCTCGCTGAGCTGTCTCTTTCCGAGCCTATTTCCTGGGTATGAACATGTGAATAATCAGAATACAATGTGATGAAATGTACAGGCGCCTGGCACAGCTGTTGGCCAGCAGCCAGAGCTGGGCACCCAGCTGCATGTAACAGATAGTTGTTAAGAAAGCTGTTAATCTCTCTCTCTCTTTTTGTTTTTATAACCAGTTAGCAGGTTTCCTAAGGACTCCTTCCTCTGTGTTCCCAAGCCCTCAGGTCTCCTTTAAGGAACTTGCCAACTTGGGGGTGATGCAGCCCCCGCCCCACCCCCTTCCGCATCTCTGCCCCCCTCCCTCTCTCTCTCTCTCTCTCTCTCTCTCTCTCTCTCTCTCTCTGTCTCTCTCTCTGCTGGCTCTGGCTCTGGTCCTCGAGCCATGAGGTCATGCTGATGCCACGTGACCGCGGCTGCATCTGTCAACCGCGATAGAATTACGAAGACAGTCGGGGCGTTTATGACATTCAAACCGGCTTGCCTGCCTCCGCCTCCTCCACCCAGCCCCGCTCACAACCAAGGGACCGTCTCAAAAGTCTAAGACGCTGAAGTGTGGCGTCTAGTTTCCAACAGGACAACTTCAGAAAGGAGATGAGAGCAGCATTCGGGTGATTGGGAGGGATGCATACTCCGCAACCCCTGGGGTGGGGGGGGGGATACCAGCAATCCCACTGATGAGGGCCCCCTGCGGAGTGGCCATATAAAATATGTTCTTAATAATAATAAAAAAAAAGAAAAAGAAAAGAGATGGGGGGGGAAGGCTCAGGATTGGCTGCTGCTGTTAGAAAACCATGCCTAAGCCCCATTCTTTCAATTCTTTTATGCTGAAGCAACTTAGCATCTTTTTTTAAGTTTTAAAATCACCATACTCTTTAATCTATTCCTAACAATTCTAGGATACTTGACTATGGAAATAATCCAAACTGGGGCAAACACAAAAGCCTTTGCTTGTTATTAAAATAAATGAGATACATATTATGAGATAGGATAAATTAAGGCTTAAAAAAAAAAAAACAGAGAACTTGGGTGTAATGGGGCAAGTCTTTAATCCCAGCACTCAGGAGGCAGAGATAGGATCACCGTGAGTTGAGGCCAGCCTGAGACTACATATTGAATTCCAGGTCAGCCTGGGCTATAGTGAGTGAGACCCTACCTTGAAAAACTAAAATAAATAAATAAATAAATAAACTTTTTTAAAATTGCATTTATATGTGTTTGCACCAGGGTCTTTTGCTGCTGCTAATAAATGCCCGTCTGGCTTTATGATTTGTATTCAAACATCTTTAACTGCTGTACCAATTTTAGCCCCAATTTTAACTTTTCAATATATATATTTTATTTATTTACAAGGACAGAGAAAGGGGGAGAGAGAATGAGAATCTTCCCCTCCTTTCCTCATTTCTTCTGCATCTTAACCGCTAAGCCATCTCTCCAGCCCTTCCTTCTTTCTCAGCTATGCACCCACACTGGCTCGGAACCACCTGGAGCCACGGGCTACACGCTAGGGCTGCCTTCCGCTCACTCTGCTCCCCAGGGTGCTCCTGGGGCCCTGGCCTTGTGTGCTGGCCTAGATTTTCCTTGCCCTTCCTTCAACCATAGACCTTGAGCAGTCACCCACAGGCACTGCCGTTCGTGGGGCCCTCACTGTGCCCAAGCCCTGAGCTCAAAACACCCTGGAAACAAAGAACGCTAGCGTCTTCAAGGACCCAACTGGGGCTATGAACCTGCTGTCATTTTTGACCCTCCAGCAACCAAAGCTCTGGCTGTGACACAATCAGTGTTTTCATAAAATGAATGATGACAACTTCTGTCTTTTCAAGTCTTTTTTGTTTGCAGCCCCGAGGGTGCTTATTAGCTAGCTGGTTATGACCCTAGACTGCTTTCTCGCTCCCTCTGAACCTCAGATTCAAGTGAACATGGGGGTTCTCAAGATCTCCTGGAATTCTAAACCTATGATCTCCAGGACATGCATCCACTCTGGTTTGACAGCAGCTGGTATGGGTGGAGCATCACCCTCTGAGGGTTCCTCAGCAAGTGAGAAATGAACAAGCATTAGTCCATCACTTCCAGGAGGTGTCTGAGGGTCCAGGGTTGTGTCTTTAGACAGAGGTAGAGAAATCTGCCTTCCAGAACCAAGGAGTGCCATTTCATAAGACAGGCCCATCAGGGATGTTATAGCCAGGCTAGTATTGCTGGCAAAAATCGCCTGACCAAGAGCAGCTTGCGGGGAAGAGGCGGGGGTTATTTTGTTTTACAGACTCAATGGGGAAGCTCCACGATGGCTTGGAGAAACAATGGCATGAGCAGAGGATGCACATCACCCCCTGGCCAACATAAGGTGGACCATAGCAACAGGAGAGCGTGCCAGACACTGGCAAGGGGACACTGGCTGTAACACCCATAAGCCCGCCCCCAACAATACAACGCCTCCAGGGGGCGCTAATTCCCAAATCTCCGTCAGCTGGGAACCTAGCATTCAGAACACCTGAGTTTATGGGGGACACCTGAATCAAACCATCACAATGGGGTACTAGGGGAGCTAAGCTTCCTTCGGCTTTATGATAGAAGTGGCGGGGGGGGTGCAGGTTGACAGTGGGAGGGGAAACTGAGCTTCTTGCCCAGGGCCGTCCATGATAGCCATGACTGCAGAAGTAGGATCCTAGGGCTGGAGACATGGCTTGCCTGCAAAGCCAACGGGCCTCGGTTCGATTCCCCAGGACCCACGTAAGCCAGATGCACAAGGCGGTACATGTGTCTGGAGTTCATTTACAGTGGCTAGAGGCCTTGGCACGACCATATTCTCTCTCTCAAATAAATAAATAAAAATTTTAAAAAAGAAATAGGACCCTAAAGTGGAAGGGGTTCAGGGGGTACTGGGGAGATCATAGGAAGGGAACAATGAACAGGGCCCCCAGACAAGGGACCACAGTTTCAGTCCAGGGATGAGGCTTTAATTGGGCCCAGAGAGATCTGGTGGCCTATCTCTGAAGCCCCTATAACCCCATGGTTGTAACGGAAGGCCCTACAGAATTTTCATTGCCGCTGGCCTGTCCCCTGCCTTCTCTGGGACCAAGACCATAGTCAAAGTGCTGGCGTCACCTCCTGTTCTTCAGGAAGCTCAGGACCAGAAAAATAAACAAAACTTTTTCCCGCCATCTATTGGCAGCCCTGACTCTTTTTTTTTTTTTCTACTTTTATTTATTTTATTATTTATTTATTTGAGACCACGAGAGAGGGAGAGGCAGACACAGAGGAGAGAATGGGTGCACCAGGGCCTCCAGCCACTGCAAATGAACTCCAGACGCATGTGCCCCCCCTTGTGCATCTGGCTAACGTGGGTCCTGGGCAATCGAAGCTGGGTCCTTTGGCTTTGCAGGCAAGCGCCTCAACCGCTAAGCCATCCCTCCAGCCCCAGAGCTGACTCGTGATGGAGCGTGCATCCATGCAGGCTGGTGGAGGCTGAGGCTGCGGGTTCCCAATCTCCAGCAGTGAGCGAGTCTGTAGTTTCCTTCAAGCACAGCCACTGTCTGGCAGTGGACAGTTTTCCTTGTACCTTATGAGGAAGTGCTAATGAGCACGGGAAGAGCTGGGCCTGCCTGGGATTGTTACAGTTTACTCCTGTTGGCTCAGGGTACCTAGAAGCTTACATGCCTTCTCTTTTAAATTTTATTTATCTATTGATTTCTGAGAGAGAGATGCAGAGAGAGAAAGAGAGAGAGAGAGAACAGTGTGCTGAGGCCTCTGGCCACTGCAAATGGACTCTGGATGCATGCATCATTCTGGGCATCTGGCTTATGTGGGTACCAGGGAATTAAACCTGGATCGTTTACAAAGGACACAGGCCAGGCAGAGCTAGGTGGGAGCAGACCCTCAAGGGCAGATGAGAAGAAAGAAGAGGAGAGGAGAAGGAAGAGGAAAGGAGAGAGAATTGGAAATTGATATGAAACTGATAAGGCCTAAAGCTCTGGACAAGTGAAAGCTGTGCATCTGTGGTTAAAATGTATATATATTTGAGAGAGAAAGAAAGAAGCAGAGAAAAAGAGAGAGAAAATGGGCATTCCAGGGCCTCTAGCCCTGCAAATGAACTCCCAATGCACGCACCACCTTTGGTGCATCTGCCTTACATGGGTCCCAGTAAACTGAACCTAGGTCCTCTGGCTTTGCAGGCAAGTGTCTTAACCACTAAGCCATCTCTCCAGTGCTCTGCATCTGTGTTTAACTCACGTCATCAGCGAGTTGGGTGGGTTGTTCATTAGTTCCTCATGTGTCCGCCACAGATAGTGCCATGAATATCATCTTTGAAATTCCAGCCCTCACTGATTCACTGTGCTCGAAGGGAACTATAGACTTGCTCACTCCTGGAGATTGGGAGCCCACAGCCTCAGCCTCCCCGGGCCTGCACGGATGCACGCCCCATCAAGAGTCAGCTCTGGGGCTAGATAGATGGCTTAGCGGTTGAGGCGCTTGCCTGCAAAGCCAAAGGACCCAGCTTCGATTCCCCAGGGCCCACGGAAGCCAGATGCACCAGGGGGCGCACATGTCTGGAGTTCGTTTGCAGTGGCTGGAGGCCCTGGCGCACCCATTCTCTCTCTCTCTCTCTCTCTCTCTCTCTCTCTGTCTCGCTCGCTCTGTCTGCCTCTTTCCCTCTCTCGCTCTCTCAAATAAATAAATAATAAAATAAATAAAATTTTTAAAAAGTCACATGTGTCAACAGATGGCAGGAGAAAGTATTTTTACTTCTGGGCCTGAACTGCCTGACCAGCAGGAGATGATCTCACACCAGGGCCTCAGCCACTGCAATTGAACTTCAGACGCTTGCGCCACCTAGTGGGCATGTTCGACCTTGCGCTTGCTTCACCTTTGTGTGTCTGGCTGACGTTGGATCTGGAGAGTCGAACATGGGTCCTTAGGCTTGGCAGGCAAGTGCCTTAACCACTAAGCCATCTTTCCAGCCCTGGAACTCGATTTCTGAGTATTAATTTGAGCAATGCATAGTGCTTTCATTTATTCAAAGCTAAAACTTTCATGAAGGAAGACAGAGCAATGTAAGACTTTTTCAAAGAGGAGGAGACATCACTGGTTTCCTTTGCCCAAGTAACAGACTTTTAAGGGCTTAGCAGTTCAACCCAAGCTTCTCCTTCCAGGGCCTTACATGAAGAACTTTCTGTTGGCATTATCTCCAAACAAGACCCTTCGTATTTCTGGCATCTTCTCCTGAGCCGAGAGAGCCAGTCGACTCTCTAGGGTGTTGGAAACCTTTATTTTCTCATTGTTACTGTAGACCTCCACGCCACCGGCTGTGTGCACAGGCAAATGGACCTCTTGGTCAATCTGCACCTCCACGCGTTTTTGGGAGACCATCATGTAGATTGGAACAGCTTTCCGCACAGCAACCTCCACCAGGGGCAGGTCCTGTGGCCTGCAGCGCACAATCATGACGGGTTCCAGCAGCCGGAGCAGAGCCTGGAGCACCAGCCTATCCAGCAGCTCCTGGTAGGCCACTGGATCTTGCACGATTCTACTGAGCCTCAGCTTTGCATCTCTGAGCAATGCCGAGATGAGATCATCTCGGGCTCTGAGGACTTCCAGCCTTGCCTGATTCCTTATGGTGGACAGCTGGATTTTCTTCTGCTGTTCTATCTGCTTCTCCTTCTTCTCGTAGTAATCCATGATCTTCAGTCGTTGCGTTTGCACAAGTCGTCCCTTCTCGATGTTGAACTCTTCCTCAGCCTTGGCATCTATTTCCTCGGACTTCTCATTGGCTTCCTGCTCGATGAACGCCATCATGTGCTTAATCTGTTTCTGCACGTCGACGTCACTCAGGGCCATGGTGGCTCTCAATATGGCCTGCAGCGAGAACTGGTGTGTTTTTTTTTTTCTTTTAATTTTTATTCAGGGCAGAGCTTTGAACAGTACCACTGATGGTCCACTCTCTCACTGTGGAGAACAAGAGAGGAGGAAAAAGAAAATCAGAGGGCTAGAGGGATCCCTTAGCGGTTAAGACGCTTGCCTACAAAGCCAAACGACGCAGGTTCGATTTCCCCAGGACCCACGTAAGCCAGACGCACAAGGTGTCACATGCGTCTAGAGTTTGTTTGCCGTGGCTGGAGGCCCTGGCACGCCCATTCTCTCTGTCTTTCTGTCGCTCTGCTCTCTCTCTCTCAAAATAAATAAAATAAAAATAATTAGAAAGAAAATAAAGAAAACCAGATCCTAAAGGGTTCAAGAGGGAAATCAGTTGCCATGGCTCCTGCCTCCATTCCATCATTGTTCCAGTCATTATCTTTTGTCGCCCAATACTAGAAAGTGGGGCCAATGCAGTCCAGAGGTTCTCTAAACACTGAGGGCCCACGTCTCAGATAGCAAACAAAACCAGCTCATAAGCACAAAGAATAGGCATATTTGAAAAGGACAGGGAAGAAACAAGAACCTGGGCAGGCAGGACTCAATCCTGGAAAGCAGGCAGAAGTGTTTCCAAAATGTTCAAATTATACAAATTATACAAATATAAAGTATTACTAAGAAGACAATGGCACCTTGAGGAGAGCTGGCGTGAGAGGAGCTGAAAGCGCTCTTTCACCCGGCATAGTTTCCACTCCTGTGTATATAATCACTTGGATAACCTTTAAGAAATACAGCTTTGTGGGCTGTAAAGATGGCTTGGCGGTTAAGGCGCTTGCCTCTGAAGCCTAAGGACCCAGGTTCAATTCCCCAGAACCCATGTAAGCCGATGTACTTGGTGGCGCATGCGTCTGGAGATTGTTTGCAGTGGATGGGATGCCCTGGTATGCCCAATCCTCTCTCTCTGTGTGTGTGTGTGTCTCTCTCTCTCTTGCTGATAAATAAATAAAAATAAAATATTAAGAAAAAGAAATACAGCTTTCCAGGCCACATCCCGCACCCACTGCTATCAGAATCTCTGCCAGTATCATCTGGAATTCTCTTCTCTAAGAAGACTCCTTCAGGCTTGGGGGTATAGATCAATGGGCGAGGGCTTGCCTAGCACGTACATGGTCCTGAGTGCCTTCCTAGCACTACCAAAACAAAAACAAAAAACAAAAACTCCCAGGAAAGCACAATAAGCTCAGAAAAAATATTATCTGAAAAAAATGATGATATCACAAAGACAAAACAAAGTCAGACGTAGTGGCGCACGCCTTTAATCCCAGCACTCGGGAGGCAGAGGTAGGAGGATCGCCGTGAGTTCGAGGCCACTCTGAGACTCCATAGTGAATTCCTGGTCAGCCTGGGCTAGAGCAAGACCCTACCTCAAAAACCTGAAAAAGAAAAAAGAGGAAGAAAAGAAAATAAAAAAACAAAACACAAAACCCAAAAAGAACTAAACTAAATAAATTTTGGAGCTAAAGAACAATTGAATTCAACCGGGTGTGGTGGCACACGCCTTTAATCCCAGCACTTGGGAGGCAGAGGTAGGAGGATCACCATGAGTTCGAGGCCACCCTGAGACTACATAGTGAATTCCAGGTCAACCTGAGCTAGAGTGAGACCCTGCCTGAAAACAAGAACAACAACAACAACAAAAAAGCTGGAGGGATGGCTTAGTGATTAAGGCACTTGCTCGCCTGCAAAGCCAAAGGACCCAGGTTCGATTCCCCAGGACCTACGTAAAGCCAAATGCACAAGATGGCTCATGCGTCTGGAATTCATTTGCAGTGGCTGGATGCCCTAGTGAGTCCATTCTCTCTCTCTCGCTCTCAATCTCTCTATCTCTATCTGAAATAAATAAATAAAAATAAAAATATTTTTAAAAATTTATTTATTTATTTATTTGAGAGCGACAGACACAGAGAGAAAGACAGATAGAGGGAGAGAGAGAGAATGGGTGCGCCAGGGCCTCCAGCCTCTGCAAACGAACTCCAGACGCGTGTGCCCCCTTGTGCATCTGGCTAACGTGGGTCCTGGGGAATCGAACCTGGGTCCTTTGGCTTTGCAGGCAAACACCCGAACTGCTAAGCCATCGCTCCAGCCCCCAAGTCCCTTTCTTTTTTTTTTTTTTAATTTTTTTATTTATTTATTTGAGAGCGACAGACACAGAGAGAAAGACAGATAGAGGGAGAGAGAGAGAATGGGCGCGCCAAGGCTTCCAGCCTCTGCAAACGAACTCCAGACGCGTGCGCCCCCTTGTGCATCTGACTAACGTGGGACCTGGGGAACCGAGCCTCGAACCGGGGTCCTTAGGCTTTACAGGCAAGCGCTTAACTGCTAAGCCGTCTCTCCAGCCCAGTAAAAATATTTTTAAAAAATTTAAAGAAGCAAAAGAAAAAGAAATGGAATAGTGGCTCCCAAGAATAGTGGGAGAAATAGAAAGCGAACATAGCGTTTCAGTCATGCGAGATGAACGCTGTAGAGATCTGCTGTCTAATGTGTCTAGCTAACAATGCCCATACATTTAAACATTTGTTAGGAGACAAATTTCATATTGCTTTCCTCACAGACAGAAAATAAAAGATGTCCCAAGAAGACACACTCTTCATTGAGCTTTGCAGAAAAACAGCCCCGTATTCATTTAGCCCTAGCCCTTGAGTTCAACCTTAAATGTATGATCATTGGAAGTAAAACAAAACAAAACCAAAAAACTCTAATCTCACAACATAGGATGTAACTTTGAAAACTACATTTTGGTAAACAGAACAATTCTTTGCTCTTCCATGCAACGCTCAGTGAAATAGTTTTCAATGGGCTCCCCGAGTGAGCCTGCTGCTCACCAACTATGGGAGCCACTGCAGATGGACACAGAATGCCCAGGGGTGTGTGTGTGCGTGTGCGTGCGTGCGTGCATGTGTGCGTGTGTAGGAACACATGCTCTCCCAGAGCCTTACCAGTCTGCTGCCAACGGCTGCCTTTGCTCCGGTGCCGCGCGTCTGATAGAGAATGTGGAACTTGGAACCCGCATTGGAATCTGGCGCTGTCATATCCCTCTTTGTACAGACAGCCCTTAGCATCTGACCAAGCAGCCTGAATTCACAAATCCGGGCTGTCCCTAGCGGGGGAAAGTGTGGCCAATTATGCCAAGAGAGATTTCCTTGGCACCTGGGCCATGGTCCAGGCTTGTCCTTACACACTCGGAAATCTCAATTAAGTTGGCACACATGCTCATCTTCACAGACGTGTGTGTGGACCTGGGCAACCAATTTATTAATTGACTGATTAAAAAGAAAATAATACAGCCTCCTTTCTCTGAATGTAAGTTGCCTGGAGAACCAAATCCAAAGGTTCTGTTAATGAGAATGCAGCGATAATTCACAGATGGTCATTAAGAGAGCCACTTCTTGACGGCAGTGCTCAGCACGGCAATATCTCGATCACACCTTCCGAGGCTTCCAAGGTCTAATTCGGAAGAGGTGGCGGGAAGAACGTAAGAGCCAAAGGAAGGGCAGGACTCCTTACAACGTGCTCCCTCCAGACACAAAATGGCCTGGATATCCATGACCTCACAGTGCCTGACACTACCTACACAAGACCCTCATCAGAGGAGGAAAAGATCATGACATCAAAATAAAAGAGAGACTGATTGAGAGGAGGAGGGGATATGATGGAGAGTGGAGTTTCAAAGGGGAAGTGGGGGGAGGGAGGGTATTACCATGGGATATTTTTTTATAATCATGGAGGTTGTTAATAAAAATTTGAAAAAAAAAAAGAGAGAGAGAGAGCGACTTCTGTTCACAAGGCTACTGGGCTCCTGTCCATAAGACAGACACCTTTCCATGCCCAGACAGGACATAGGAGTGTATGGGGGTGATGGAGAGCTGGGGGACAGTTTCCATCATGCAGGCTCCAGGTTCTGCAGGCAGTCTGTGGAATGAATGTTCCGCTCTGCCCTGGTCAAGTGTGTGGTTTTCCAAAAAAAAACTTGGTCAGTCTTCAAAGCTTCAGTCTCCTCATGTGTGCAATTGCAGTCATGACAATACCCACATCAAAGGGGCACTGCGGGGCTAGAATGACAGAAGCGGACGTTTGTCACAATGCCAGGCACGGTCGGCACCCTTCATGCTTGGGAATTGTCATTGTCAACGCTGCTGCTATTTCCTCTCCTCGGAGTTCGGTGTCAATTCCTTAGAACAGTCCCTCTTTGGGGGTGCAGGGCACCCACGCCTGATTTGATTTCCACGGCGCAACGGGGAAGCATATCCTGATCTCGGGTCTCTGTTACATTTAGCAGCCCTGGCTAGAGTTCTGAGGTCTCTCCCCGCAAAGTCCCAGGCTCAGCCATCCTGCTTGGTAGATGGTGGTTGAAGTCTGTGGGATTCAGGGGCGAGGTGCAATCAATTCGTCACCGGCCGGATTCTCCAGCCTTTAGTGTTCCTGCCCTTCCCTGCACCCCACTTCCTCATGGTTTGTTAGGGCTGGGTCTGGAGGCAGCTGCAGGGTGGGAAGGGTTAAAATTCAGAGCTCAGGCAAATGTCTCTGCAGGAATGTGGGTGCCAGCATAATGTGTCTGGAAGATGTACCTTCCAGGCTGTCTGGGACGGAGATTACAAACACATATGGGCCTGTAGCTTCAGGAATACAATAAACCACACCAAGAAATGCTCCAACATGCGACTTCAGACCCCTCTAGTCCACTTGCCTGGACGTAGCATCTACCCAGCCTACATTTAGAGCCGGGGTAGCAACGTAGGTCCCTTCAAGCCGGACTGAGGCCTCACCTATGTGGTCATATTTAGTACCTGGGTCTCTTTTCTGCCCTCAGCCTCTGAATGAGCTCAGTCCCACTTAACAATGTTTCCTCACACTGTTCCCTTGGGTAAAAATATGTCTAGCTCTGCTACTTCCCACCCTATCTTCCGATCCAATTTGAGGCCATTTCTTGGGCCTCTGGACTCTTGGAAATGATGACAGCATGGCTTATTTTCCAAATACAGTTCAGAGCTGGATCCGGGATCCTTTGTTATTCCAAGTTCCTTTGCTTCCTCTGGGGAATGCCTTGAGAACAGAACTTCCTTCTCCAGCAGAGGCAGACGCGGGCAGATGATCCTTCACTGTGGTTGGTTGGATGAAGGGTTTGCAGATGGAAAGGCTGTCTCTCTGTCACTCTCTCTTTTTTTTATTTTATTTTTATTTATTTATTTGAGAGCAACAGACAGACAGGGAGAGAGAGAATGGGCGTGCCAGGGCCTCCAGAAGTTGCAAATGGACTCCAGACGCGTGCGCCCCCTTGTGCATCTGGCTAACGTGGGTCCTGGGGAATCAAGCCTCGAACCGGGATCCTTAGGCTTCACAGGCAAGCGCTTAACCGCTAAGCCATCTCACCAGCCCACTCTCTCTTTTAGCTTTTAAAGTTATGAACTGTAATACGCATCCAGGAAAGTGCACAGAGCATGTAAACGCATAGCTTAATAAATGATTACAAAGCAAACATCTTGAAGCCACCACCCAGGCAAAGAAAGAGACTATCGCCAGCACCCCGAGAAGCCCCTCCATGTGACTGTGGGGGAGACATTGCAAAACTAGTGGGTCCATACTTGTGGGTGTGGGAAGGTCTTTAGGGGAAGTATGAGCTCAGGGAGGTTGTTTTTACTTGTAGGTCCCCTGGAAAAGTGAAATACCGGCTCCATGGGGAAGGCAGGAGACATTAGGAGGAGATTCAATATCTGTTAGCCAGGAGCCCAGCCTGAAGCTGTCTTTCATTCCAGCTGGCTTTGTAAGCGTGTCTGAGGTCAGACGTGTCTGGTGTGGGCAACCTTACCCTTAGCCAAAAAGGAAGCAGTAAGAGACTGGGGGCTTCCAGATATTTACGTATCGTCAAGGGGCCAAGGAAAGGGGATTTCCAAAGCTTGGAGCACTGGGCAATCTGGGAAGGACACAGGAAATAGGTGAAGAAATGGAGGAAATCTTTCTGGGGATTTCAAGCATTAGATATGTGAGAATGGGCTTGTGCTAGCTTGAATGTATGTCCTTCCCCCAATAGACTCAGGTGTTTTGCTAAAGCTTGTAACTTGGGCCTCCAGCCACGTGGCTGGTGGAGGTCTCACCGGAGGTGGATCGTGGAGTCCAGTCCTAAGGTGTCCGTGGGGACGGATCTGAATTCCAGCTGAAGGTATGCAGAGCAGTCTGAGCTCTGGCGGGGGCCCCTGTCTCTGCTCGGAGGGTGTGGGAGCAGCTTTTTGTGCCCACAGACGGAACTTCCGCCTGGACCTGTAAGCTTGTAATAAACCCCTTTCCCCCATCAACTGTGTCTGGTTTGGATGTTCATCCCGGCCACACAGCGTGAAGTTGTCTACCACGGGGGTGTTCCTTTGTCTGACCTTCAGTGGGTATTTGCTGAACGGTGTGTTGGGAACTGTGGTGGCACTGGTGACAAAGGTTGGAAGACGCCAACCCTAACTCTCTTAGTATGATGGGAGAGAGGGTTGTATAAGCAGGAAATCACAGCCCAGGTGGGTTAGGTATTAGCAAGTTCAAAGAAGCTCAGTGAATGAAGGGACCCCCGAAGGGCCCCCCTCCAAACTCAGCATCTAGTGTGTTGTGTTGCCCTGCAGACAGCTGAGTCTTTGCAGTAGATAGTTTGAAATGTCCCAGTAGAGACAATAAAAAGGCCAGCGGGGAAGCAATGGGACGGAGATGAACAAAAGGACACACGCAGCAATTTGGCGAACACGGATATGAAAATAGGGGTTCAGCCGGGCGTGGTGGCGCACGCCTTTAATCCCAGCACTCGGGAGGCAGAGGTAGGAGAATCGCCGTGAGTTCAAGGCCACCCTGAGACTACAGAGTTAATTCCAGGTCAGCCTGGACCAGAGTGAGACCCTACCTCGAAAAACCAAAAAAAAAGAAAGAAAAAAGAAAATAGGGGTTCAGAGGGAATCCAATACAGCACCTTAACTGAGAGCCAGTCATTTGGAAAAGGCAAGGAGTTGGTACCAATCCTTAGGAAGACTTTCTCCAAATAGACATGAATGAGTCAGGCCTTCATGCATACCCACGGCGAAGCAATTTCGGGCTTGTCAGAGAGGGCCCTGGCTTAGCCGTGGGGAAAGACAAAGATCCTTGCCACTCAAAATGGAATGGGACAAGGGACAAAGAAGTACACAGAGCCAGTACCTGAGGAGTTCACCTGAAGGACTGGCCTTGTGGCTTCTGAGCAGGGGTGTAACTTGATCAAACCCTGGTCTAGGAGACTTGCAAGTAGCAGAGGCCAGCAAAGCTAGTTATAAACCAGATACACGCTGTGCTCAGATGAGGCTTGGGACAAAAGACAGGTGTCAAGGATGAAGGAGGAGGGCTGGAGAGATGGCTTAGCAGTTAAAGCACTTGCCTGCAAAGCCAAAGGACCCAGGTTCAATTCCCCAGGACCCACATAAACCAGATGCACAAGAGGGCACATGCATCTGGAGTTCGTTTGCACTGGCTAGAGGCTCTGGAGCATCCATTCTCTCTCTCTTTTTGCCTCTTTCTCAAATAAATAAATAATAAAAATATTTTAGCCAGGCGTGGTGGCGCACGCCTTTAATCCCAGCACTCAGGAGGCAGAGGTAGGAGGATCACTGTGAGTTTGAGGCCACCCTGAGACTCCATAGTGAATTCCAGGTCAACCTGGGCTAGAGAGCGAGACTCTACCTCAAAAAAAAACAACAACAACAACAAAAAAAAATCGGGGACTGGAGGGGTGGCTTAGCAGTTAAGGCATCTGCCTTCAAAGCCAAAGGACCCAGGTCCGATCCCCCAGGATCCATGTTAGCCAGATACACAAGGAGGCGCACGCGTCTGGAGTTCCTTTGCAGTGGCTGGAGGCCCTGGTGCACCCATTCTCTCTCTCTCCCCCTCTTTCTCTGTCAAATAAATAAAAAAAAAATAAAAATAATGAAGGTGAGGTGTGGAGACTTGGAGCTAGCCCCCACAGAGCAGAGCGGTGGGGCTCAGAGTAAGAGCTTGGTTTAGGAGCACCCTGCGCTCTCAGGAGCAGGCTGGAAAGAGTGCAAAGCGAAGGGCAGAGAAATCATCTGGTTGAGAAGTAAAACGTGACACTGGACAGACTATGAGAATGGCCCGAAAAGCTTGGCCTGGTGCTGATGGTGAGATGGGTATACCACAGCAAGCTTCGTGCCCAGCGCAGAATGGGAAATGCTCGCAAGGACCAGGCAGACGAAAAAACATTTCTCCTAAAATAATTTACATTAGGAATTCACCACTAAACTTCTCTTTCAACAACCTCTGCAGGTCGAGTACTTCAGAGCAGTGGGGTTCACCCCAAGAGCAATTTGCTTCGAATGTGCATTGCTCAAAGCTTCCAGAGGAAAAAAAATCTCTCTGCTCTATCCTGCTTCAAGGGGCCCAGGCCTCTGGCACCTTACAAAATGCACTCTTGGGATCCCATGATCCAATTTTGTTAGGGGAGCCAGAAATCCCATCTTAAAAGTAAAATCCACCAATAATTTTGTATGATTATGTTAAAATATACACAGCATAAAGCTTACCATTGTTTCCTTTTTTTTTTTTCTTTTTTTTTTTTGAGGTAGGGTCTCACTCTAGCCCAGGCTGATCTATTCACTATGCAGTCTCTGGGTGGCCTTGAACACATGGCAAGCCTCCTAACTCTGCCTCCCCAAGTACTGGGATTAAAAGTGTGTGCCACCATGCCTGGCTTAGCCAGCTGTTTTTTATTTTTATTTATTTTTATTTTTATTTATTTATTTATTTGAGAGCGACAGACACAGAGAGAAAGACAGATAGAGGGAGAGAGAGAGAAGGGCGCACCAGGGCTTCCAGCCTCTGCAAACGAACTCCAGACGCGTGCGCCCCCTTGTGCATCTGGCTAACGTGGGACCTGGGGAGCCGAGCCTCGAACTGGGGTCCTTGGGCTTCACAGGCAAGCGCTTAACCACTAAGCCATCTCTCCAGCCCTAGCCAGCTGTTTTTGATGTATTGCTGTATCCTGGTTCTCCCAAGTATTCTCCTCCCTTTGTAAGATAGAACAGGTTCTCCAAACAAAAGTGAGAGCAAGGGCTGGAGAGATGGCTTAGTGTTTAAACGCTTGCCTATGAAGCCTAAGGACTCCGGTTTGAGGCTCAATTCCCCAGGACCCACATTAGCCAGATGCACAAGGGGGCGCACGCGTCTGGAGTTTGTTTGCAGTGGCTGGAGACCCTGGCGTACCCATTCTCTCTCTCTGTCACTCTCAAATAAATAAATAAATATTTTAAAAGAAAAAAGTGAGAGCAGTTTGAATTAAAGGGGAGAACCCTGGTTATCGGAGAGATTTGTTGACGTATTTCCACTCTTCTTAATTAAAAGGCAGTGGAGGATCTAGGGAACCTGGCTGGGTTCTCAGAGCCAGAAAGGAATTCCCCACTCAGTGGGTTTCACGTCCAATCCATCAGCAGTTGGTTAGCCACATCAGCTGTGTGCCACTATTGCACAAGTGTGTACTTCTTGCTCGGCTGGTGGATTTCCTAAAAATTTCTTTATGAGAAGGGACTTAATGCAAATTGCACTCCTTCAATATGGCCCTTTGGCAGTCAGAAAGGCCAGCTCCCAGGGCTCAAGAGATGAATCACGTAATGATCCCAGCCAGAAGACACACAAACCACATACATGCAGCCTGCTTATTCAGTTGACTTCAAAGCATCTCATATATCGGCTGGTGGATTTCATATCGGGCAGGATCTCCTGTTTATTCAGTCTGTTGGCAACTGTTGGTCTCCAGCGGCTCTCCTAGCACTGTGTGTCACCACGAGGGGTAGCTGGGTAAGGAAACTGGATTCCCTCTCATTTCTACAGTGTTCACTTGCTACCCTACAGCCACAGCTTGTGGCATCTTTGGCAATAGGGTCTAACCTTGTACCTCTGGCAGGTACAAGGTGCCAAGTGTTTTGGCAATAGGCTGTTTTAATCTGGGGACCTCATGGATGTCCCTGACCAACAGCTCACTGTGGAGGGCAATCCAACTCTAGCCATGAGATTTCCCAGCCAAAGCCCAAGGTGTTAGCGTTATGATTTCTCCACCTTCTATGGGGCGCTTCTGTTCATGTTCCCCTCTGCCTCGCTGATGGTAATGACTTGTAGAATGACGTCTAGAAGGAACGTTTCTCTGGTGCAATTAGTTTTGTGTATTCTGTCCCCATCCCCTATCCCATAAATCCACTTCTCCCTTCTTTCCTTCCTTCCTTCTCCCTCTCTTCCTTTCTTCCTTCCTTCCTTCCTTCCTTTCTGCTGACCCTTGACTTCTTGTCAAGTATCCCTTCCTCCTCTCCCAGCTTCATTCTAGTACCGTGTCCAAAATGTTGATTCTTATTGTGGCATACAATTAACTGAAATTGATCCAGATTGGGAACCACTTATGACAGAGAACATGTGGTGTTTGTCTTTGTGAGCCTGCGTGACCTCACTTAGCATGAATTTTTTCCAAGTTGCATCCATTTTCCTGCAAATTGGATTATTTCATTTTTCCTCACCAGGGAGTAAAGAATTCCATTGTGTGCATATACCACATCATCATTAACTTTTCCTCTGTTGATGGGCATCTGGGCTGCTTCCAGTTCCTGGCAATTGTGAATAAAGCAGTGCAAAAAATGGTGAAGCTTGGGGCTGGAGAGATGGCTTAGCAGTTAAGGCCTTTGTCTACAAAGGCAAAGGACCTCGGTTTGATTCCCCGGGACCCACATAAGCCAGATGCACAAGGGGGCGCACGCGTCTGGAGTTGGCTTTCAGTGGCTGGAGGCCCTGGCATGCCCATTCTCTCTCCCCCCTTTTCCTCTCTCACTGTCTTAAATAAATATATATATATTTTTAATGGTGGAGCTTGTGTCTCTGTAGTACATAGTAGAGTCTATGTGGCTATTTGCCCAAAAGCAGTATAGCTGGTTTTAATGGTGGTTCTATTTTCAGCCTTTTGAGGATTCTCCATACTGATTTTCATAGCGGCTGTACAAGTTTGCATGCCCACCAGCAGTGGATAAGGGTTCCTCCTTCCCCCCACATCCCTGTCAGCACATGCTGTCATTTGATTTATTTATTTATTTATTTATTTGGTCTTTCAAGGTAGGATCTCGCTCTAGCCCAGGCTGACCTGGAATTCACTATGGAGTCTCAGGGTGGCCTCGAACTCACGGCACTCTTCCTACCTCTGCCTCCTGAGTGTGGGGATTAAAGGCGTGCGCCACCAGGCCCGGCTGATTCTTTTTTTTTTTTTTTTTTTTTTTTGAGGCAAGGTATTACTCTAGCCCAGGCTGCCCTGGATTTCACTATATAGTCTCAGGGTGACCTTGAATTCATGGCAGTCCTACCTCTGTCTCCTGAGTGCTGGGATTAAAGGTGAGTGCCACCACGCCTGGTTCATTTCATATTTTGGTGATTGTCAATTTGACTAGAGTGAGATGGAATCTCATAGTCATTTTAAATTGCATATCCCTGATGGGAGGAGACGTTGAACATCTTGGGTGTTTAATGGCCATTTGTATTTTTTCTTTGAGAACTCTCTGCTCAATTCCCTGCTTCATTTTTTAAAATATATTTTATTTATTTATTTGACAGAGAGAGAGAATGGGTACACCAGGGCATCCAGACACTATAAACGAACTCCAGATGCACACGCCACCTTGTGCATCTGGCTTACATGGGTCCCAGGAATTGAACTGGGGTCCTTTGGCTTTGCAGGCAAATGCCTTAACTGCCAAGCCATCTCTCCATATCCTCCCTGCCCCATTGTTTTTTTTTTTTTTTTTTTTTTTTTTTTGTTTTTTTTTGTTTTTTTAGTGGAGTGCTTGATTTTTTTATTGTTTAAGTTTTTAAGTTGCTTGTAGATTCTAGATATTAAACTTTTGTCAAAGGTATGACTGGTGAAGATTTTCTCCCATTCAGTAGGTTGTCTGTTGACTCTGTTGATGGTTTGCTCATCTTTACAGTAGCTTTTTAAAATATTTTATTTTATTTATTTGAGAGAGAGGAATAGGCAGAGAGAGAATGGGCATACCAAGGCCTCCAGCCACTGCAAATGAACTCCAGATGTGTATGCCCCCTTGTGCATCTGGCTTATGTGGGTCCTGAGGAATTGAACCTGGGTCCTTTGGCTTTGCAGGCAAGTGTCTTAACCACTAAGCCATCTCTCCGGCCCTACAATAGCTTTTCAATTTCACAAGGTCCCAGTTCAGTACTTATCTGATTCCCTGGGCTACTGGAATCTTATTCAGAAAGTCTTTCCCTACGCCCATATCTTGGTGTGTTCTCCCTACTTTTTCCTCTAGTCATTTTAGGGTTTCAGGTCTTATATTTATGTCTTTAATCCACTTGGAGTTGATTTTTGTGCACAGTGAGAGGAGGGGTCCAAATTCAGTCCTTTACATGTGACTGCTCAGTTTCTCCGCTTGCTGAAGGTGCTATCTTCGCTCCAGCCAGTGTTTTGGGACCCCTTTGTCAAAGATTAGGTAGTTGGAGTCACTCAAAGTCATTCCTGGATCTTCAATTCTACTCCATTCATCTATTTGTCTCTTTCAAATGCCAGCACTATGCTGTTTTGATTACTATGGCCTTATAGCATAACTTAAAATCAGATACAGTGATACCACCAGAGGTGTTATTTTTGCTGAGTACATTTTTGGCCATCTGAAGCCTTTTGTGCTTCTGTATGAATTTTTTGAGTCTTTTTTTTTACTGGAAGGGGGAAGTTTCCTGGTAGGGTTTGACTCTAACCCAGGCTGATCTAGAATTCATTATATAGTCTCAGTGTGGCCTGCAAGTGACAATGATATGAAGTCTACGGAAATTTGTGTGCTGATTTTACATCCTGCCACTTATTTGAAAGCATTTATCACTTCTAGGAGTTTTGGGGTACAGGTTTTCTGTTGTTGTTCTCTTGTGTATAGAACCATGCCATCCGCAAATAGGGCTAGTTTGAACTTCTTCCTTTCCAATTTCTATCCCTTTTATTTCTTTTTCCTGTCTTATTTATTGCTTGGGCTAAGACTTCAAGGACTATGTTGAAAAGCAGTGGTGAGAGTGAGCACTGCTGTCTAGTTCCTTGACCTTAATGAGAATGCTTCAAGCTTTTCCCCATTTAGTATGACATAGACTTTAGGTATTGTTGTATATTGCCTTTATTATGTTGGGATATGGTCCCTCCACCCATAGTTTCACGAGTGTTTTAATCATGAAGGGGTGTTGGATTTTGTCAGAGGCCTTTTTGTCATCTATAGAGATGATAACGTGGTGCCTGACTTTAAGTCTGTTTATGTGATGCATTATGTTTTCTGATTTCCCACATCCCTGATGTTGCTCCCAATTTCACCAGGGTCTGTTGTAACTTCTTCCTTTTCACTCCTCATCATGTGGATTTGAGCCATCTCCTTTTTCCTTTTGATCAAATTGGCTAGGGTCTTATCAATCTTATTTTTTTTTCAAATAACTAGCTCTTTGTTTCATCAATTAAAAAATTTTTATTTCCAACTCAATGATTTCTGTTCTGATCTTGATTATTTCTCTGTATCTAGTACTATTAGGTTTGGATGGTTCTAGGTTTTCCAGAGCTTTCGGCTGGATGGTTAACTAACTTAGTGACTTGAGATCTCTCTGTTTTTGTAATGAAGACATTTAGTGGTCTAAACTTCCCTGTAAAACTGCCTTCAAAGTGCCCCTCAAGTTTGGGCATGTGGTGTTTTCATGATCATTCAGCTACAGACATTTTTAAATTTCCTTTTTGATTTCTTTGAATCATCATTCATTGTTTAATAGTGACTTGTTCAGTATCCAGGTGTTGGCTGGTTTTCTGTTTTCCTTGTTTATAATTTCTACCTGTATAGTATTGTGGTCTGACATAGTACATGGAATTACATTAATTTTTCTGAATTTGTTGAGGCATGTTTTATGCCCCAATATATGATCTACTTTAGAGAAGTTTTCCATGAGCTTTTAGCTCCAGCTTTATTTTAAAAAATATTTTTAACTGCCCAGTAAGCACTTCTCTTAATGTTCATACCCATATATTAATGCTACTCTCACTTTTGGTTAGGGAAGCTTCTCTTTTCAGATGGCAGTGACCTTGGGGTGACTCAGAAGGTATCATAGTGCTGAGAAGACAGAGGAGTGCTCAGCACTGCAATATCTATCAGACCTTCCATTTCTTAGGATCCATTGCAAAAGAGGTGGTGGAAAGAATGTAAGAGCCAAAGGAAGGGTAGGACTCCTTACAGTGTGCTCCTCCAGACACAAAATGGCCGGGATATCCATGACCTCATAGTGCCTGACACTACCTACACAAGACCATCATAATAGGAGGAAAATATGATGACATTAAAATAAAAGAGACTGATTGAGGGGGAAGGGGATATGATGGAGAATGGAGTTTCAAAGGGGAAAGTGGGAGGAGGGAGGGAATTACCATGGGATATTGTTGTCAATAAAAAATAAATTAAGGGCTGGGGAGATGGCTTAGCAGTTAATCGCTTGCCTGTGAAGCCTAAGAACCCCAGTTCAAGGCTCAGTTCCCCAGGACCCACGTTAGCCAGATGCACAAGGGGGCGCAGGCATCTGGAGTTCGTTTGCAGTGGCTGGAGGCCCTGGCGCGCCCACTCTCCTCTCTCTCTCTCTGTCTCTCTGCCTCTTTCTCTGTCTATCTGTTGCTCTCAAATAAATAAATAAAAATAAAAAACAAAACAAAAAATAAATTAATTAAAAAATACTTTTAATGGGCTGGGGAAATGGCTTAGTGTTTAAGGCATTTGACTGCCAAGCTTAAGGACCCCAGTTAGGTTTCCTAGGACCAGCTAAGCCAGATGCACAAGGGGGCGCATGCATCTGCAGTTCGTTTACAGTGGCTGGAGGCCCTGGCATGCCCATTCTCTCTTTCTGCCTCTTCCTCTCTACCTCTCTCAAATAAATAAATAAGAAATAAATTTTAAAAATTATTTACTTATTTGTTAGAAAGAGAGAGAGAGGAGAGAGAGAATGGATGGCAGTGACAGGTCCCTTGATGCTGCAAATACACTCCACATGCATGCATCATTTTGTGCATCTGGCTTTACATGGGCACTGGGGAATCGAACTCTGGCCAATAGGCTTTACAAGCAAGAAAGTCATCTCCCCAGGCCCTATTTCTGTGTTTTTTTTTAATCATTGGGTTATTGAAATGATTTTATTTCTACATCTTATAAACCTACAAAATTTCATTATTTTTTGCTTTACATGCATAATTACTTTTGAAAGAAACTCTTTAGATGTGGATAAAAACGTCCCATATATTTGTCCTACATTTTCTGGTCTTGATTGCTTTGTAGAGATCTGACTTTTGCTGTGGTTTCAGGACTTCAAGAACTTCCTCGGTATTTCTCAAAGTGATGACCATAAGGTTGAAAAAAAATCTTTAAGCTCTTTCATTTTTACAGGATTAAAAATTTTTTTATTGATTTGAGAGAAAGAGGGAGAGAAAGAAGCAGATAGAGAAAATGCTCATACCAGGGATTTTGGCCACTGCAAAACAAACTCCAGACTCATGCGTCACCTTGTGCATCTAGCTTAAATAGGTCCAGGGGAATCGAACCTGGGTTCTTTAGCTTTGCAGGCAAATGCCTTAACAGCTAAGCCATTTCTCCAGCCCAGCTTTTTGTTGTCTAAGAAAATCATCTCATTTGCCCTCGATCATGAAGGAGTGTTTTAGCTGAATACATAACTCTATCAAGATAGCATTCTACTCACTTCTAGGTTATACTAAGTGTAAGAAGTCAGCAGTTATTTCTGTCTTTGTTTCCTGAGATGTAACATGTCTTTTTTTCCCCCTGGTTTTGTATGTATATTTTTCTATTTATTGCAGGTTTTCAGTGATTCAATTATAATGTGTTTACTTGGTGTGTTTTACTATAATTTTCCTACTTGTGTGTGTGTAGAGCTTCTTGGATCTATAGGTTAATGATTTTTATTAAATGTGAACTGTTTTTGGCCAATGAGTCTTGGATCATTATACTAATCTTTTCTAGACTGCAAATGTGTGTGTATATTAAATCACTTAATACTGTCTTTGAAAACACATATTTATTTATTTATTTTCAAGCAGAGAGAGAGATAGAAAGAAGAGACACTGGGGTGGAGGGATGGCTTCATGGTTAAGGCACTTGTCTGCAAAGCCAAAGGACCCAGGTTCAATTCCCCAGGACCTACGTTAGCCAAATGCACAAGGTGTGGCACGTGCATCTGGAATTTGTTTGCAGTGGCTGGGAGCCCTGGTGTGCCCATTCTCTCTGTGTCTGTCATTCTCTCTCTCAAACAACATAAATAATATCTTTTTTAAATAAATAAATAAAGAAAGAAAGTAAGTAAGTAAGTAAGAAAGAAAGAAAGAAGAGACAGACAGAGACTGGGTGCACCAGGACCTCTAGCCCCTGCAAACGAACTCCAGATGCATGTGCCATATTGTGTACCTGGCTTTACGTGAGTACTGAGGAATTGAACCTTACAAGTTGGTGAGGATCTCTTTCTCTCTGTCTCTCTCTCTCTTTCTATTTCTCTATGTTTCTTCCTTTCTAGAAGTTTCATTCTTTAAAAAAACTCTTTGATATTCCTTCTCATTATCCCTTTAAATCTGCGGGCATATTTCAAATTTATTTTTCAGTCCTTGTCTTCTAATTTCATTATCTTTGTCATGCCTGAGTTTGTTTCTATCAACTAAGTTTTCTTTGACTTTGTTACATTGCCTTATTTATTGCATATTTAGTAACTTAATATTCTGAATTTTATATTACTGGATGTCTTTATTTTCTCCTCCTCCTCCTTCTTCTTCTTTGTTTTTGATTTTGTTTTTCAATGTAGGGTCTCACTCTAGTTCAGGCTGACCTGGAATTCACTCTGTAGCCTCAGGGTGGCCTCGATCTCACAGTGATCCTCCTACCTCTGCCTCCCAAGTGCTGGGATTAAAGGCATGCATCACCACGCCCAGCTTTTGTTGCTCTTCTTTAAAAATAATAAATTTGTTTTAGTTGCCAATTTTGGTTAATAGCAGATTAACTTGCTATTTAAAAAACTGAAACTTGGGCTGGAGAGATGGCTTAGTGGTTAAGCGCTCGCCTGTGAAGCCTAAGGACGCCGGTTCGAGGCTTGGCTCCCCAGGTCCCACGTTAGCCAGATGCACAAGGGGGCGCACGCGTCTGGAGTTTGTTTGCAGAGGCTGGAAGCCCTGGTGCGCCCATTCTCTCTCTCTCTCCCTCTATCTGTCTTTCTCTCTGTCTCTGTCGCTCTCAAATAAATAAATAAAATATTTAAAAAAACTGAAATTTATTTATTTGCATGCAGAGAAACAGAGAGAGAAAGAGAATAGACATGCCAGAGCCTCTTGCCACTGCAAATGAATTACAGATGCATGTGCCACTTTGTGCATCTGGCTTTAGTGAGTACTGAGGAATTGAGCCCTGGTCATTAGGATTTTCAGGCAAGCCCCTAACCATTGAGCCCTCTCTCCAGCCCCAAACTTGCTCTTTCTCATTTATTTATTTGTGTTAGTCCATGCATGTGTACCACTGCAAATGAAAGGCAGATGCTTGAGCCCTGTTTTGTGTCCAGCTTTTCATGGGTGCTGGGGAACTGACCCCTGGGCCGGAAGGCTTTGCAAGTAAGCACCTTTAACCACTGATCAATCTCCCCAGCCTGGACTTTTTCTGAACCTGGTTTCTAACCCTTGTTGGGGATGTATTAGAGTCACTCGTAACTCGGTTGCTAATTTAGCCCTTCTGCTCACATATAGCTCTTATGTAGTCTTTACTGAATTATCTGGACATTGAACCACATCTCTTCATATTGACTCATTGAACCCCAAACATCTTCCTATAGCCAATCAGCCCCCAGCTCCCTGGCAGTGCTTTGCCTGACCTTGCCAGCTTCATCGTAAACGTGGGCAGCTTGGTATTCAGTGACAGACCCGGGGCGTCCCGGGCATTCCTTGTGCTGCCATTTCCCCTCTTCTGCGCCTTTCTGCCTTGGAGTCTCCTCAACTGAGCAAGCTCGTGTTCCCTGCTTAGGTTCCGTCTCAGTATGCTTTCATTCAGAAAGGGGTCCTGCAGGAAGTTAGGGCAACAGTCAGGCTTGCCCCATTAGATTGCTCTTTTCAGAAAGCACATCACGTAGCCGGGTGTGGTCGCGCACGCCTTTCATCCCAGCACTCGGGATGAAAGAGGGAGGAGGATCGCCATGAGTTCGAGGCCACCCTGAGACTACACAGTGAATTCCAGGTCAGCCTGGGCTAGAGCGAGACTCTACCTTGAAAAGCAAAGGAAAGAAAGAAAAGAAGGAAAGAAAAAGTGCAGTCACGTGCCACTTCTCAGTGCTTAGGGAACGGTGGTTTGATACACTTAATGAACTTTATAAGCTGCTTATTACGCTAGGAAGTAGAGATCTCTAAATGCCTACATGAAATGCATTCGAGGTGGTGATCTTCTTGTCCAACTCTTTATCAGAAGGCTGCAGCTCAAGCTACAGAAACCATCAACTAGTTAAACAGAAAAGAAGTCAAGAATCTTAAGAGAGAGTCATCGACAGGGCCGGGAGTCAGCTCGGTCAGTAAAGTGCTTGCAGCATAAGCCTGAGACCTGAGTTAAATGCTCAGGACCCGCATAGAATGCTGAGTGTGATGGTCCATCTATGATCCCAGCACCAGAGGGAGGTAAGACAGGAAGATCCCTGGATACCACTGGCCAGCTATTCTGACCTATTTTGTCAGTGAGACAGCCTGTCTCGAGGTTACGTGGACATCCATATTCACGCACATATATATGCACCTACACACACACATACAAAACAAGAGTAAGTAAGTAACTAGCACACAGTTGTGGGAAGGCTAGAGAAGCTGATGAACATGAGCGTCGTGTCCAACACATGCCCCGGGAACTATTTTAGTGAGAAAACCACTTCTGGTATCATTACTGTCACGTACCTCTAAACATCCCATGTCATTTCTGAACCAGGAACTAACTCATTTATACCACATCCACCACCACTGCCTGCCCCAGGGTACCACTTCTTGTATTGGGCATCTACTTGTGTGCCCAGCCCAGGAGCTGAGCCTCCGTGTGTGCCTTGTATTTAACTCTAGTTTCACTCACTCTTTTTTTTTTTTTAAATTTTGTCTCATTTTTATTTATTTGAGTGTGACAGGAAGAGAGAGAATGGGCGCACCAGGGCTTCCAGCCACTGCTAACGAACTCCAGACGTGTGCGCCCCCTTGTGCATCTGGCTAACGTGGGTCCTGGGAAATTGAGCCTTGAATCAGGGTCCTTAGGCTTCATAGGCAAATGCTTAACTGCTAAGACATCTCTCCAGCCCATAGTTTCACTCACTCTTGAGCCTGCCAAGGACAGCAAGAGCCCTAATTTTTAGCCTCTATAAAGGTAGCTCTTGTCTTCCCATCGAGACTCACAAAGCAGAGTCAAAATGTTGGTCTTTCTGGCCAGGAGTGGTGGTGCACGCCTTTAATCTCAGCAATCGGGAGGCAGAAGTAGGAGGAACACTTTGAGTTCAAGACCAGCCTGAGACTACACACTGTGAATTCCAGGTCAGCCAGGGCTAGAGGGAGACCCTATCTTGTAAAGAAAATGTGTTGTGATGCTCACTGGTCCAATCATCCCCAGTGAACAAACACCTACAAATGATTCTTGGACAGTGCTCTGGCCACTCTTAATATTGAAATATGGTATAAAGCCACTGATTTCGTTCTAGAAGAAGCATTCTTTGAAGCTTTTTAAAATTTTTAAATATTTAATTTATTTATTTGAGAGAGGGAAAGAGGCAGAGAGGGAGAGAGAGAGAGAGAAAATGGGTGCGCCAGGGCTTCCAGCCACTGCAAACGAATTTCAGTTGCATGCACCATCTTGTGCATCTGGCTTATGTGGGTCCTGGGAAATCAAACCAAGGTCTTTTGACTTTGCAGGCAAGTGCCTTAACTGCTAAGCCATCTCTCTAGCCCCAAATATAAGCCAAATATAAGGCCTGCAGTGTCCACTGGTGAGTATCTTCACTGGTGATTTCTCTCTCTCCCATTAAACTGCATGCAGCATGGCTTTTTCCAGCGTTCTGTCAGCTGGTCTACATAGAGGAGGTTATCAGCTCAGTTCCAACAGGATTTCTCAGTGGCCTTGCAGCCTAAGTATGTGGACTCTTCAGCAATAGGGTCTTAGCATGTATGCCTGGTGGGAAACCAAGAGCCTGGGCAATGGCCTGTAATGTTTTGGGGGCATAAGGGACCTCCCTGGCCAACAACTCACTGCAAGGTATCCCATCCCTGGCACTGAAAATTTTCTAGTAACAATTTATGGTTCCTGTGTGCTCCATTGTCAAAAAAAAGTAGGTTTCCATATGAGCTATTTATATCCTCTTAGATTTTGATTAGCCCCCCCCCCCCACTTTCCTCTTCTTGTTCACAGCCACACTCGGTTCACTCTGGCACGTCCTCTCCTCTCTTCTTGCTCTCTGACTCCACCGCTCTAGTCCCAGAGTGATGTCAAATGACAGACTTATACTCGTCCCAGCCGAAAAGTTTTGATGCCTTGTCATAGGAGATGGAAAATAGCTATGCTTTGAAGACATCATTTGGAAACCTAACTATGTTACTTGGCTGTGTAACTTTGAGCAAGTGTGTGTGTATGTGTGTGTGTGTGTGTGTGTGTGTGTGTGTATTTACGAGAGAGACAGTGGGCGAGCCAGGGCATGCAACCACTGCAAACAAACTCCCGACACATGCATCACCCTGTGCATCTGGCTTACATGGGTCATGGGGAATCGAACCTGGGACCTTTGGCTTTGCAGGCAAGTGCCTTAACTGCTAAGCCAGCTCTCCAGCCTTTGAGCAAGTTTCTTAATGTCTCTGCATATCGCTTATCTTAGTAATAATGATAGCACTGTAATAGGACTTTAAAAAAAATTTTTTTTTGTATTTTTCTATGAGAGAGAAGGGGAGAGAATATTGGCTCATCAGAGCTTCCAGCCACTGCAATCGAACTCCAGACATGTGTGCCATGTTATGTGCACACGCGACCTTGCTTGCTTGTGTCACCTTGTTCGTCTGGCTTACGTGAGATCTAGAGTTGAACATGGGTCCCTTAGGCTTCGCACGCAAGTGCCTTAACTGCTAAGCCTTCTCTCCAGCTCAACAGTCAGGATTCTTTTGGTTACCAGTGACAGAAAATGAACCAAATGAAGAGAAGTAATCCAAAAAGTTTTCAGGAATAACTAGGATCACCATCTCACAAGTTGCTTGTTTTCTCTTTGCCTTTTTTGGGGTGTGTGTGAGGGGGGAGAGGTCATATCTCTTTGTCTTTGCCTTTCTCTGCACTCTACCTTAGTTTTCTTGAATTGGCTCTTTCATAAATGGCCAGTAGCTTCCAGGTCCACATTATCCAGTTATGCAATAAATGAAGGGAAACTCCTGCTGTGGATCACAAATTGAAAACTTTCGGGAAAGACCTTCGCTTGTCTCCCACCGAAGGCTAGCCCACCAGGTAGGATGTATGAAATGGCAGTTTCCAGTTAAGACTCTGTTCTAGATAGACAAACCAATAGTTACAAATCATTTTAAAAATATTTTTATTTATTTATTTTGGAGACAGAGGGAGAGAGACAGAGAAAAAGATGCAGACAGAGAAGGGAGAGGGTATGTCAGGCCAAGGCTTCCAGCCACCGCAAACAAACTCCAATGCATATATTGCTTTGTGCATCTGGCTTTATATGGGCACTGGGGAATTGAAGCCAGACCGTCAGGCTTTGCAAAGACCTTTAACCACTGAGCCATTTCTCCAACTCTACAAGTCTACACATCTTATCTTGCATGGTCATATACAAGATACGGCTGGGGAGATGGCTTAGCAGTTAAGGCACTTGGCTGTGAAGCCAAAGGACCCAGGTTCGATTCTCCAGGACCCACATAAGCCAGATGCGCAAGATGGTGCATGCATCTGCGGTTTGTTTGCAGCAGCTGAAGGTGCTAGCATGGCCATTCTCTCTCTATCTCTCAAATAAAATAAAATAATCAATGAATTTTTAAAAAGAGATAAAACAGGGCAGTCTAGATCGGTGATGATCCGGTGCCCAGAGAAACATGTAAGTTCGGCACGCAGATACTATACACAACAGATGCTCTGCCAATTCTTCTCCTTACCCTTCACTGGCCACAGCCTTGCTTCCAGGACAACTGATTGCCTACATCACGTGTCTTTGTCTCTCTCTAAGTAGACAAAAGTTGTGCCCTCTGAAAAGATGCACTCACAAAGGCACAGGGGTCTGATCAAGAGGAGTCACATCACTAGCTCCCATGTAACACTAAGCTTCCCACCTCCCACGGTTCCGCATCCCCAGGAATTAATGGACCCCTCTCTCTTACCCTAGAACGGGTACCCAGGCCTTCTTCCCTTATTCCTAGTAGCCTCATAAGACTCAGACCAAAGACACCATCTGCAAAGCCTCCCTCAGCGCACCTCCTCTGCTCTGCCCTCCCAGAAGTTCTTTATTCCCAACCACACAGGGTTGATTCCATTACGTAGCAATTATCTGCTCGCCCGCCCCGTCCGTTCCTTTCCGCTCCCTCCCACCTACCATCTCCAGCAACTGTGGCTTGTCAGCTCCAAATCTCCTGCCCAGGCAGAAAGCCTGGCTTCTAGTAGACCTCAATGAATGCTTGTTAGATGAAATACTGAATGAATCAGTGGTGCGGAGGAAGGAGAGCGCAGAGGCAAGAGAAAAGGCGGAGGCTGTCTAGAAAAAAGTTCACTGTTTCCACACAGACAAACCTGGGTCTGTTTCAATGCTTTACAGTTCACACAAAAGAGGGAGGGGGAAAAAAAAAAAGCAAGCAAGAGGCCTGAGATGCTTAGAAACAAAGTTGCTTCCTGTCCCTGACATTTGAGAGTTGCTAGTTGGGTTTTGTGGTGAACACTTGGACGTGGTCTCCGTTGCCCATGGGAAAGTAATCGCAGTATAGAGAGATCTGTTTCGTTATTCCAGCTGAACGATGCAGGCATGGTGGGGGGGGGGGGCATTCTCTTCTCAATCCACATCGACACCAGGTGGGAGAAGACCCAGGGCTCTAAGTGTTCCCAGCCATCTGCCCTGGCGTCATACTGTGGGCCAAAGGAATGAGGTCATTGTCGCCAATGAAGTCACCGCTCCATGATTCATCCCACATCAGTTCCCCACTTGGAGCGCTCAGACATTCTCAGACCAGAGCTTCTCCAAGCAGCCCAGAACCGGAGGGCCCTCCCTCCCCGTGAGGTGAGCTCACACTTGTAGAGCCGAAAGCTGAGGTCCAGAGAAGGGGGAGTGCATGAGATGCTGCTAACTTGTGGAGCTTGGACCAAATTCAGCCTTCCTGGCTCAGTGCACAGGCCCACAGTGTCTGAACGTCTTCTACAGGTCTTCCTTTCAGAATACTAGTCTCAGCAAATGCTGCCTGAGCGAATGGTCTTGCAAAAAACAGGCAAACCCTCATTTCTTTCCCTTTTAAGAGTAAATGGTGGGAGTGGAGAGGTGGCTTAGCCTTTAAGGCATTTGCCTGCAAAGCCAAAGGATCCTGGTTCGCTTGCCCAGGACCCATGTAAGCCAGATGCACAAGGGGGCACATGCATCTGGAGTTCATTTGCAGTGGCTGGGGTCCCTGACACACCCATTCTCTCTCTCTCAAATATATATATATATATATATATACATATATATATATGTGTGTGTGTGTGTGTGTGTGTGTGTGTGTGTATGTATTTAAATTTTTTTGTTTACTTTTATTTATTTATTTGAGAGTGACAGACAGAGAGAGAAAGATGCAGATAGAGACAGACAGAATGGGTGCGCCAGGGCTTCCAGCCACTGCAAACGAACTCCAGACGCGTGCGCCCCTTGTGCATCTGGCTAATGTGGGTCCTGGATTGAGCCTCGAACCAGGGTCCTTAGGCTTCACAGGCAAGCTATCTCTCCAGATATATATATATATATATGAATAAATGGCTGGGATACCTCCCGATGAGTTGTTGGTCAGGGAGGCTCATAGGGGACCCCCCCGCCCAAACAATATAGGCCATTTCCAAGGCTCTTGGAAAGAGTCTATTGCTGAAAACCCCGTGTACTTCAGTTGCAGAACACTGAGAAACCAAGCTAGAACTGAGCAGGGAGCCTTCTCCCTGATGGTTAGCCATCACGGTGTCAGAAAGTGCTATGTAGTCTGCTGGGATTAGAAAAGTTTACTGTCTTGGGCTGGAGAGATGGCTTAGCGGTTAAGCACTTGCCTGTGAAGCCTAAGGACCCCGGTTCGAGGCTCGATTCCCCAGGACCCACGTTAGCCAGATGCACAAGGGGGCGCACGCGTCTGGAGTTCGTTTGCAGTGGGTGGAAGCCCTGGTGCGCCCATTCTCTCCCTCCCTCCCTCTCTCTTTCTCCCTTCTTTCCTCCCTCCCTCCTTCTCTCTGCCTGTAGCTCTCAAATAAATAAATGAAAAATTTTTTAAATTTTTTTTTTAATTTATTTGAGAGCGACAGACACAGAGAGAAAGACAGATAGAGGGAGAGAGAGAGAATGGACGCGCCAGGGCTTCCAGCCTCTGCAAACGAACTCCAGACGCGTGCGCCCCCTTGTGCATCTGGCTAACGTGGGACCTGGGGAACCGAGCCTCGAACCGGGGTCCTTAGGCTTCACAGGCAAGCGCTTAACCGCTAAGCCATCTCTCCAGCCCATAAATGAAAATTTAACAAAGAAGTTTACTGTTTTATCCCACAGTGGATCCTGCTAGTTACACCACTAGCCAGCCATTCAAGACGTGTCCACAGGTACAAGAGTGGCATGTCTGCTACGGCGTACCCAATTGCTCCCCTGCTTGGATCTGAGGCCCACTCCATGGGAGGGAATTTCACGTCTGGTACTAAAAACCTAGTCAAATGCCTATGGCTAGTGGGCTGGAGAGATGGCGTAGCAATTAAGGCATTTGCCTGCACAGCCAAAGAATCCCAGTTTGACTCTCCAGAACCCACATAAGCCAGTTGAAAAAAGGGGAGCACGTGCATCTGGAGTTTGTTTTCAGTGGCTGGAGGCCCTGGCCTGCCCATTCTCTCCTCTCTTTCTGCCTCTTTCTCTCTCTCAAATAAATTGTGTGTATACGTGTATATATATACACACACATATATATATATGGCCTACAGTTAGAAAGGTCATAGGCCCGAAGGGGGGAAGCTATTACTGTTGTTTGGTTGGATGGATATGTTGTGCTGGTCACATCTCATTCTAAATATTTATACTCAGGCTCACGATGCTGCCCTCCCTGGTAATCCCAGAAGCTTCTCTTTGCAGCTGGTGATGACCACTGGGGACACTCACGACTTGTCAGAGTGCTGAGAAGTGACTGTGGAGTGTTCGGCGCTAAATGAGACCCTCCTTACAGGCTAAGCCATCTCTTCAGCTTTAAAACCGTTTTTTTTTTTTGAAACAGAAAACATCAAAAGCCGGGCATGATGGCATGCGCCTTTCATCCCAGCACTTGGGAGGTAGAGGTACGAGGATCACAGCGAGTTCGAGGCCACCCTGAGACTACACAGCGAATTCCAAGTCAGCCGGAGTTAGAGCAACACCACACCTTGAAAAACAAACAAACAACAACACACAAGAAAAGAGAAAGTATCGGCCTGGAGAGATGGCTTAGGAGTAAGGCCTTTGCCTGCAAAGCCAAAGGATCCCGGTTCAATTCTCCAGGACCCATGTACGCCAGATGTACGAGGGGGTGCACGCATCTGGAGTTCCTTTGCAGCGACTGGAGGCCCTGGTGTGCCCATTCTCGCTCTTTCTCTCTCTCTCAAATAAATAAATAAATAAAATATATATTTTTTTTAAAAAAGAGAAAATATCAAGCCACGACTTCAAGGCGCTGCGCTACCTTTCTTAACCTTGAAGTACTTGCGAATTATCTTCCAGACTCATTGCGGATTCATTTAAAGCAGTCGATGCAAGTTACCTACACTCAGAAGCAATAGTCAAGATCTGGAGAGATGCTTAGGTGAATTCACAAGGAGTTTCCAAGAATCCTCCAAGTTGTTCCCTGCAGGGTGGAAATCAGGTTCAGGCTTTGAGAATCGGGGTCATGGGGTTTGTTAAATGAGGACATCACAGCCAGCATTTCTGCAAGCGTGCCTCAGAAGTCCTTGAGTGGCACCAGTAGCTAGAAGCCTTCGCGTATAAGTAGTTCATCTTTCCAGTTTCCTCACCTACAACCTGAGTGTGCAAGCCTTTCAACACAGCATTTTTTTCTACCACTGTGAATCAACGATGGAGGTGGGGTGTGGGGGGGGGGGAGAAGCAATTTTCCCTCGGGGTCAGCAAGCTGGGATCTAGGGGTGTGGCTGTCAGCCTGGAGTGCGCGCCTACGGGGAAGGGGCGGCTGTGAGAGCCTAGGGATCAAAGCACTTAGCCAGAGAACCGGCCCTGGCCAGAGACCGTGCGTGTCCAAGCTTGGCCATGCCTAGGGGCGTGGTTTGCCACCTAGCCCGAGGGCCAAGGCTTAGAGCATTGGGGGTGGAGGTGAGGTCATCACTTCTCAGACAGCCAAACCAAATACACTTGGAGGCACCCTTAGGACCGAAAGGTGGCCTCGGACAATGTCGCCTCCAGGGGGAGCACAGGTACAATCCTCCGGGACTTGAGCCTACGGGGTCCCTTCGGTGCTGGTTGAAGGGGGAGGGGGAAAGGGTGCAACAAGCTGAATCTCCCTTAGTCACCGATTTCTGAGAACATGATACCAGCTAGCGTAGTGAAAGGGGGGGGGGTGATGGTGAGGAAGACCATGCATCATGCCAAGGAGTCCCTGCTTTTCCAGCTCAGTGACCGAGCACTCCACCAGCCCGTGCCACTCCGCATACCTTTAAAAAAGAAAAAAAAAAAAAAAAACAAAAAACAAGGCCGGGCTTGGTGGCACACGCACGCCTTTAATCCAAGCACTCAAGAGGCTGGGGATCGCCGTGAGTTCGAGGCCACCCTGAGACGCTATAGTGAATTCCAGGCCAGCCTGAGCTAGAGTGAGACCCTACCTCGAAAAAACAAAATAACAACAACAACAACAATAATAATAATAATAAATATTTTTTTTTCACTCTCTGGGCTTTTCTTTCTCCCGGATCTCTAGTGTTCACGGAGCACTTCAAAGCCGAAAGGATGGCTCCTGCTCTCAGAGCAGGATTTAAATACATACGTATACTTTTGCACGACTACCGATTGCGTCATCGTAGAGGCCGTCGTTGGCTCCCCAAGGGGCCTCCACGTCGTCTCCCGGCAATGGGAGTAGTGGGTGAGGGGTGGAGGGGTGGGTAGGAAAGGCCTGTGGACGTTTCCGGGTGCTGCCGGCACTTTCGCGAGGAGCCCTCGGCTAGATCCCTCCCGCCTCCCTCCTCCCCCTACTCGCCGGCCTCCCTCCTCCCGGGTGTTCCCGGGCTCCTCCTCCTCCACCCGGCCGCGTGGGGACCCGGGCGCGCGGCGTCCGCGGGGGCGCACGGCGGGGACGCAGGGCTGGGGCGCACGACCAGGGCGCACGGCGGGGGCGCAGGGCCGAGCGGGGCGGGCACCTGGGCTGGCACGGGGCGGGGACACCCGCCTGGCCCCTCCCCTCCGAGGCCCTCCCCAAAGTTGCCGTGTCCCGGCTGGGGGCGGGTAGGGGGTTGTTTGGGGGGTGGGGGGAGACGGACAGTCTTATGATCCAGCGGATCTTCCAAAGGAGGCCGGGCCGGGGAACGGAGCGCTCGGGTGCTGGGTAGCGGGGGGCGGCGACCGGGGAGAGGATCCGGGCAAGTGACCCGCCGTCCTCTCCTCCTCCTCCTCCTCCTCCTCCTCCGGCGAGGGGAGCCGCTGCATGGGGTCGGGGGGACGGCCCAGCTGCGCCGAGCGGCGGCGGCGACGGCGGCGGATCCCCCTGGCGGGCTGGGGTTGAACCCGGGGACCGGGGCGGAGGCTCCGGGGGGACCATGCCCGGAGGTCGGCCGGCCGCAGCATGGCTCACGGGCCCGGAGCGCTGATGCTCAAATGCGTGGTGGTCGGCGACGGGGCGGTGGGCAAGACGTGCCTGCTCATGAGCTATGCCAACGACGCCTTCCCCGAGGAGTACGTGCCCACCGTCTTCGACCACTACGCAGGTAAGAACCCGGGTCCTGATGACTAAGGGCCCGACTCCCTGGGGGCCCGGGGAACTTTGGAAGCAACTTTACAAGGAGCCCCCTTCCTCCGTGGCTTCCTCCCCACCCCTTATTCCCAGAGTGCTCCCCACCCCTCCTTCCCCCCCCCCAGCGCCCCCTCCCCAGGCTGTGCCTCTGACCACCCCAGCCTCAATTCCCATCCCTGTTCCTATGCTTCCCCAGTCAGTCCCCTGGGTGCTCTCCTTGACCTTCCCACAGATGCCTTCCTTATAACCCCACACCCCTGGAGTAAACATTTGGGGGTACCAGGGGAGACGCTGCCAAGGGACTTAGGAGGAGAAGGGGCCGCCGGGCAGCTAGGGCCCACGCTTACACGGGGAGCTTAGGTCACTTGACAGTGAACTTGGGTGCAAAGGAAAAGCGGAGAGGACGGGGTGCTGTCTCCTGGAGAGCGCCCACTTATGTCCCGCTGGGTTCGGAGGGGAGGGTCCTGGTGGGGAAAGAAATTGTCTTAAGGGTCCAAGTCGTTGTGAGCTCCTCTCCCCAACACCCCCTCCTTCCACTTCTGTCCTTGCAGTCAGCGTCACCGTAGGGGGCAAGCAGTACCTCCTGGGACTCTATGACACAGCCGGACAGGTGAGTGTCTTGGCCTATCCCCCCCCCCCACCTTCCACCAAACCTGCGTGGCTATGGAGGGACTTTGGAAACTGTGGGGTGTCTAGGTGGGTGGGTGTGTCTTCCAGGGGCTCCTTCAGAATTAGGGTCTTCTTCTTTTTTTTTTTTTTTCTTTTCTTTTCTCAACACATTAGAGAAGCAAACCAAAATAAATCAATAAATAAATGCACGCCAGCCCACTGGTGTGGACCCCTGGGACGTGAAAGTTTTTTTGCCTGTATGGGGTGTGTGTGTGTGTGTGTGTGTGTGTGTGTGTGTGTCGCCTGCTGTGTGGGTCCCAACTCCTGTTGCAAAGTGGCTTTGGCCAATGGTGAAGCGCCCTTATTTTTAGTTGCAAATGACCAGGTCTCCCCCCTCACAGCCTCTGTCTGGTCCCTCATTGGTGAGTGGTCTGCCTGCCCGAGGAGCCTGATTGGTGGGAAATGGCATCATCTACCATGATGGGAAGGCATTTGGTCCCGGTTATGTTTATTACAACATCATTGCTCTCTGGGACTCCAGTCTCTGAAAATGTAATTTGTGGTGTTACCAGAGGACTACGGAAAAAAAAAAAAAAAAGAAAAGAAAAGAAAAAGAAAAAGGAAGAAATAACAGTCACTAGCCACTCCCTGGGGTGTGTTATGGGGGCGTGGATAGGGTTAGGACTTCAGCCGGAATCTGGAGGAAGAGCTGGGTTTCCCCCCTGGAGGGTTTTGGGTTTTCTTAAGAGAGATTGTCTTAGAAGAGCATTTCTCCCCGCAGCCTCTGGCCAAGGTCTGCAAAATCAGAAGTGGGCAGGCTCCTTCAAGGGTGAAGGCCCACTTCATGCTGAAGTTATTGTGTGTGAGAGAGAAGTTTTGCAGAATCCAGCTCTGTGATTTGACTTGAAGTTTCAGGAAGAAGTTTCTGGGCGTCATACAGACCCCTGTCTCTGAGGACGTGTGGGCCACTCACTGAAGGGCTTCAGAAGGGTTTTGGGGGAAGAAATCTGGTCACTGAGTTTCTTTATTTGTAAGAAGGGATTTAGTAAAAAGGAAAAAGTCACTGCAGATACTACATACCAGACGCCTAGGCCTGAGTGTGGCTCATGTTTGATGCTCCATAAAGGCATTGTACGCTGGTGTCTAAATTTACCTTTCAGAACTGTTCTCTGTTAAGAGTACTTGTTGGATTCCGAAAATATCTTGTTTTGAGGGGGGAGGGGAGGGCATCAACTCGATGTGGCCTTGATTTCTAAACTGTCAAGTTAGACCAGTATATGAGGATGGAGAGCTGCTGGTAGATTAAGGGGCCAGAGGCCACACCCCTTTCACCAAGCTGACCTAAGCCCTTACAGCCTTCAGGGTCTCTTGGTTACTCTTTGTCCCTCCTACTTCAAGGCCAGATGTGGTGGGCAAGAGGTAGAACTCAACCAAATAATACCAACTCCTTAGAGGTACAGTTGATAAATAAAAGGTTGGCATTATGAGTTGAAACTAGGGAAGTTTTTTATTTTTAAAGTGGCTCTAATTTTAACTTCTTGTACTATATCCTTTTATCCCCCTTGTCACTAGGATGTTTTATTATTTTCTTAATTTTTAAAAATGTATGTTATTTTATTTGTTTGAGAGAGAGAAAAAGAGGCACACATGCATGCGCGTGTGACCCAGAAAGAGAGAATGAGAATGGGCGCTCCAGGGTCTTCAGCCTATGCAAACGAACTCCAGAAGCATGTGCCACTATGTGCATCTGGCTGATGTAGGTCCTGGAGAATTGGACTTGGGTGCTTTGGCTTTGCAGGCTAGCACCTTAACTGCTAAGCCATTCCTCCAACCCCAGTTTTTATTTTATTTCATTTTTAATATTTTATTCTTATTTTACTTGTTAGAGACAGAGGGGAGGGGGAGGATGGGCATGCCAGGGCCCATAGCCACTGCAAATGGTCTTTAGATGCATGCGCCACCATGTGCACCTGGCTTATGTGGGTTCTGGGGAATTGAACCTGGGTCCTTTGGCTTTGCAAGCTAGTAGTGCCTTCACCGCTAAGCCGTTTCTCCAGCTTTGTTTATTTATTTATTGGTTTTTTTGAGGTAGGGGATTTGCCCTAGCCCAGGCTGACCTGGAATTCACTATGTAGTCTCAGGGTGGCCTCAAACTCATGGTGATCTTCGTACCCCTGCCTCCCCAGTGGTGGGATTAAAGGCGTGAGCCACCAGGCACTGCTAGGATCAGGTTTTTTGGTCGTGTGCCATATTCAGCAGGGCGTGTGGACGTCAGAACTAGTCTGTGCGTTTACTGTCTACAGATAAGGATGTGTAACCACATGCAAATAGGACCCCACGTGCGCTACCGGGTCTGGATTTGCTCTGGTTTGAGGTCATTGGTAGTGTGTTGGGATACCCCACGTAGACATATAGACGTAGCAGCTAGAAGTTTTGCAGCCATTCTCCTAAAAGGGTAACAGGGTTGGTTGTGTGTCACCTCTACCGACCCAGGGAACTTAAAACCAAGGCTTTGTGTGTGGTCACTGTAACTGCTCGTGCCAGTTCAGCAGCAGCAACGTGAGTCTCGGGTGGCACTATGTTTATCCAATAGTGGTGTGGGCACCCTGTTGGCCCAGGTGGTAGGCCCCGGTGGTGTATCTTCAAGTAGCTAAGACCCGATTCTCTGTGTCAGGCTTTGTGATAATTGTTGATGGAGAGATGGCTTAGCGGTTAAGCGCTTGCCTGTGAAGCCTAAGGACCCCGGTTCGAGGCTCGGTTCCCCAGGTCCCACGTTAGCCAGATGCACAAGGGGGCGCACGCGTCTGGAGTTCGTTTGCAGTGGCTGGAAGCCCTGGTGCGCCCATTCTCTCTATCTGCCTGTTTCTCTCTCTGTTGCTCCCAATTAAATAAATAAATAAATGAACAAAATTTTTTTTTTTAAAAAGTTTGTGATAATAAGAAGCAAACTTAGCCCAAGTGACAAGGGTCTGTTGTACATTTAGTACCATGCTAGGCATGTGGAGAGAAGTGTAAGAGAAAAACATTGAAGGGCTGAAGAGATGGCTTAGCAGCTAAGGCGCTTGCCTACCAAGGCTAATAACGCCTGTTCGAATCTCCAGGTCCCATGTATCCAGACGCACAGTGACGCAAGCACGCAACATCACACGTGCTGACAAGGGGCGCCCGTGTCTGAGGTTCGCTTGAAGTGGCTGAGTCCCTGGCGCACCCATTCTCTCCCCCTCTCCCTCCTTCTCTCTCTCTCGCAAAATAAAAAGGAGAGAGGGCTGGAGGGATGGCTTAGCAGTTAAGGCGTTTGCCTGCAAGACCAAAGGACCCAGGTTCGATTCCCCAGGACCCATGTTAGCCAGATGCACAAGGGGGGCGCATACGTTTGGAGTTCATTTGCAGTGGCTAAAGGCCCTGGCGTGCCCATTCTTTCTCTCTCTCTCTTTCTCTGACAAATAAATAAATATAAAATATTTTTTTAAAAAAAAAGGAGAGAGAAAGAGAAAGAAATTTAAAATAGGGATTGGCCAGAGCTGGCAATCCAGCGTCTGATCAGGTGCTGTTCACCTGTCTTACGTCGAAGGTTTCTGTGTTGGTCATTGTGACCCCGTTCTTCTATGAATGGGTATCAGATTCCTCTTAATATTAAGACATGGTTACACACACACACACACACACACACACACACACACACACACACAGGATCTTAAGGCAGATGCCCAGCAGAGGAAAGCCCCAAGGGGCTTTGGGACTCAAAAATCTTGTGTTCAGATCGTCACCTTCCTTGCATGGGATTCTAGCTCAGTCCTTCACCTTCGTTCACATAGAAATTCACCATAGAAATGTGAATGATCAGGATCCACCACTCTTCGTGACAGAAGGCATGTGAAAGATCCTACCAGAAATTGTACTCCCCTTTCTTCTTTTCGGGCAGATCACAGGTGAAAGAGGACCAGTGTATTATGACCAGAGCTGATAATTCCACTAGAAGGCCAGATGCTAGACTCTTTAGCAGAGGTGAGGAGACATCTTTCAGAGCCTGCGACCCACTTGTATTAACGAAGTAGCTGCCAGGCGTGGTGGCGCACGCCTTTAATCCCAGCACTCAGGAGGCAGAGGTAGGAGGATCTCTATGAGTTCAAGGTCAGCCTGAGACTCCATAGTGAATTCCACTGGTCAGCCTGGGCTAGAGCAAGACTCTACCTTAAAAAAAAAAAAAAAAACAGGGCTGGAGAGATGACTTAGTGGTTAAGGTGCTTGTCTGCAAAGCCAAAGGACCTTGGTTCAATTCCCCAGGACCCACGTCAGCCAGATGCACAAGGGGCACATGCATCTGGAGTTCATTTGCAGTGGCTAGAGGCTCTGGCGTGCCCATTCTCTCTCTACCTCTTTCTCTCTCTAAAATAAATAAATAAATAAAATATATTTTGAAAACAAACAAACCAAAAAAAAAAAAAAAGAAAAGAAATAGGGGCTGGAGGGATGGCTTAGCAGTTAAGGCGTTTGCCTGCAAAGCCAAAGGACCCAGGTTTGATTTCCCGGGACCCACATTAGCCAGATGCATAAACTGGCACATGTGTCTGGAGTTTGTTTGCAGTGGCTGGAGGCCCTGATGTGCCCTTCCTCTCCCTCTCTCTCTCCCTCTCTCTCTCTCTCTCTCTCTCTCTCTTTCTCTCTCTCTCTCTCTGTCTCTCCCTCTTTCTCTCTGTCAAACAAATAAATAAATAAAAATTTTAAGAGCTTTGTGTAGAACTTGAGAAGGAAGGGACATGTGTAGACTTTACTTGTTTTGTTTTGTTTTCACCCCAGAGAAGATGGGATGAGGAAGAAACCCATAGCATTGGAAAACACTTGGTTTCACTCTCAAAATTTTTGCTCATGCATGTGAGCTCTTGTCACCTGTTTTTTTAATCAATGCTAGAGTTTTTTATTCTTTTATATTATATTTTTATTTGAGAAGCAGAGAGAGAATGGGTGTGCCAGGGCCTCCAGCTGCTGAAAACAAATTCTAGACACGTGTGCCACCTTGCGCATACAGTTTACTTGGGTCCTGGGGAATCGAGCCTGGGTGCTTTGGCTTTGCAGGCAAGTGCTTTAACCACTAAGCCATCCCTCCAGCCCACATACCTGTTTTAATAACAGCAACAGCACCTCCCTTAGGTCGGCGTCTCTAGTCTGTTTGCATTGCTCTTGGCCTTCTGATTGACCCAGTCAACCCAGTTACTTGCCTAATTTATACATTAGGAATCTACCAGTCATGGGAAGATGGTCATAGGTGACCTTTGGCGATCTTGATTCATCTACCTGATCTCTGTGGCTATGAGTGAGACAGTTGGATGGATGGAGAGCTAAAACAAGAGCGTGTTGGACATTAGTCCCCACCGTGTGTTTTGCCTGGGGACGTCTCCCCACTGTCTCAGCTCACTCATTAGCACTGCTGCCAAAGGGAACCCCCTCCCCCGTCCCCTCTCCCCCCATGTCTTGGCTGAGCCTCAGGCTGGTCCGAGGGCACTGTGACATTTTGACCGCTGAGCATTTGGCAGTGGAAGGCGACAGGGACCTCACAGGAGGTCCAGCCTTCCGCCCGTATGTGGGTGGTGCCCCTTTCCTGCCTGGCTTTCAGGACTCTGTGTGTAGGCTCTGCACTAGCTCGCCCCAACTGCCTGCTCTAGGGGGACTGGAGAGCCCCCCCCCCCCATTGCCTTGCAGTGAAGGGAAGTGGCCCTAGCTGTCTCTCTGCCCAGACAAGCCAGCAGGGAACTGCCTGGCCAGCCACTCGCTAGCTGTGGGATCCACGCTGATCTCTTAATCCTTGGCCAGGAAGGCAGAACTTGATACCCTGAAGAGGGAAGCACTGGAGATCAGTTTATTCCACGTCCCAGAATACCCACGCTCAGGGCGATCTGGATTGGGGCGAATCTGGGAACCCCAGAATTCAGGATTTAGCCGGTCCCGGTGTGTGTGTGTGTGTGTGTGTGTGTGTGTGTGTGTGTGTGTGTGTAAATTCGTACGTGTGCTCTGGGCATGCCGTTGCTGTGTCAGCTAACATAAACGTATGAGTTCAGAGATGCATGTATGAGAACTATAAATATCCATTACTCCCATGTCCCCCGGGGTGGCATTTTCAATGACAAGCGAGTTTTGTTCCACATTTGACATAGCCCAGCAGCTGTGGCTGGCCCCTAGCAGCTCTCTTGAGTGCCCAGAGAGGTACTTCCTCTAACGAGGGGAATCTCCACCAGAGGAGGCAGCTGGCAGGGGGCAGCACCCAAAGGCCCTGGCATGAGGGGGAAAAAAGAAGGGTGAGGTTATTGCCTACCCATCAAGCTCCAACCAGCCATCCAGATAGACTTTTCCCCAGAGAGGAAATGAGCGAGTGGGCTGGTAGGGGCCAGGCAGGTGAGTTGGAAAAAGGCTTTCCTACTTCGAAGTGTGCCAGGCTGTGGGGTCCCCACGTGCCATCCGCGAGGGCCCACGGAGCAGAGTGTGAGGGGTTCCTCATGCAGCCACCCCACCGCTCCAGGTGAGATGCTGGTGCGGAGCATTGCTGGTTTCCCTTAGTAACCCGCCGTAGATTTCTTGTGTACATTCTGCTAACCTTTCTAGAAGCTATTTCTACCTCCAGCCTGTACGGCATCACACAGCCATGCTGCCCGGGCGCCCTCCCCGGCTACTGAGAGAGCGACGGCTTCTGTCCACTTCTGAGCCCTGTGTCAACCTCCTTGGGACCCCTGATGGTTCGGGATGTACCAACTTAGATTATGGGTTGGCGCACAGGTATCTTGATCCGAGGGCAGTTCCCACTGGCTCTGATTTAGCCTGAAGTTACATCTTAGCTGTGGCCCCCACCCCTTTGATCCATCTGGCTTCTTCCATTCCCATCGTGACTCTCCTGAAGTCTGGTGACATTTCTGATGGGTGCCCCGGCGTAAGATGTTGCTCTGTTAGCTCTGGGGGATGGAGGAGTGGGGATCCCCAGAAGCTGAGCGTGTATTGTTATTTGCTTTGTGTGTGCTGTGATATGACGAAGCTATGTGTGTGTGTGAGTGGGGGGGGGTGTAGCTGGGGCTTGAACTCACAGCCTCACGAATGCTAGGCAAAGCGCTCTGCCTCTGGGCTCCAACCTCAGCCTATGGCATACTTGGAAGAGGTGTGAAATGCTGTGTTAATAAGCCTTCTGGGTCCAAAGCCTTCTGAAGAAGCAGACTTTTAGCCTTGCTTGGTGTCGCAAACAATTCATCCTAGCGCTGGGGAGGCAGAGGTAGGAGGGTCTCCTTGAGTTCGAGGCCACCCTGAGACTACAGAGTGGATTCTAGGTCAGCCTGAGCTAGAGTGAGACCCTACCATGAAAAAAAAAAAAAAAAAAAAAGTGGACTTCTGTGGTTTTGCTGCGGAGTTTGGGGTTTCCGGAGATGAGCGCTACTGATAACCCAAGCGGCAGCGGCTCTCAGTGGGGGTATCATTTTCTGGCAAAGACGTGTGTGTTGGCAGCAGCCGTTACTAGAGAGAACCCTTAGATACCGAGGAGCAGTGCAGCTACAGCAAAATCAAAGGCCAAACACACGAGCTTTCCCAAAAAATTCAAATTTTTCTGTGCAGGGGAAGCTAGATTTCCTTCCACTCCCCAGCGGGCCCTGGGTTGTGCCCCGTTGGGCTTGCCTTGGCCGGGGAGCGGCTTTCTTGGCCCTCAGCAGTTTACCGTTCCTCTTTTGGTGCCTGGGACATCTATTCTGCATGCCAGGAGACATGCATAGGGTGGGGGAGGGACAGCTGACCCTGCCCTGGCTCTCCACATACCCCGCTAGAGTGAGATCGGACCACTGCCTGCTATGGTGCCTCCAAGCTCCATCCCTACCACATCCCAGTGCCTGGTGCACGCTAGGCCTGTGACTAAGACGTCTTTAAGTGAAATTCACCGTCATTTGACTGCTGATGGATTCTGGAAAAGGATAGCCGGCGACTTAATAGAGAAGCTCCGCTGATGGAGCAGAGGTCTGCAGGGGCCAAGGGGAGTAGTGACTGGGGGATGGGCCTCAAGAAGTCATTGGTTTTGTTCTTTTTTTTTTTTCTTTTTAAATTTTTATTTATTTATTTGAGAGCGATAGACACAGAGAGAAAGACAGAGAGAGGGAGAGGGAGAGAATGGGCGCGCCAGGGCTTCCAGCCTGTGCAAACGAACTCCAGACGCGTGCGCCCCCTTGTGCATCTGGCTAACGTGGGACCTGGGGAACCGAGCCTCAAACCGGGGTCCTTAGGCTTCACAGGCAAGCGCTTAACCACTAAGCCATCTCTCCAGCCCATTGGTTTTATTCTTGCCCCGGGGTTAGCAGGCTTTGTAGTCCCATCAGGTCTTTGTCTCTTTCCAGAGACTTCCCCCAGTCTCCAGAGCAGGGGGTAGCTTGTAGCCTGACAATGGAAAGGCTGGCTCTGGGATTCTGCAGATGGAACAACGTAGTCCTCTCTGAACACCTGTGTAGCTGAGACCGTGGGCCGGCCAGCTCCTCCCACCAGCCTCTCTTCCCTTCCCTGCGGGATGGAGAGACAGGTTCTGTGTCGTGGGTCGGACGGGGTCTGTAAGGACTGGAGAGCTTGTGCATGGGTGCCCACCAGTTTTGGGGCTCCTCGCGACCTCTGTTCTAGTGATCTCAAATTGGTGCCTGCACTGTGCGTCCCAATCTTTCTGTAGGAGAAGAAAGAGGGTGCTGAGACACCCCCCCCCCAAGAATGCTTGCCACATGGCTGGGAAGCTCCGGGGATACATCAAAAGCCTCAGGATCCTTGTGAGGAAGAGGTGGCTGGTATGGCATGGCAAGCTATGCCTTGGGGAAAGATGGGCTCTAACAGCACTGGCTACCAGAGTGGGTCCCCTTATTGGGCTGCTGGGGTCCAGCCTGCTCTGGTTCTCCGCCACCAAGTTACAATGTGGGGAGTATGGTCGTGTAGGCAGAGGGTGCGTACGAGAGCTCATATTCTGGCTGGGGGTGGGGGAGTCATGTGGCGGGGGGTGGGGGGCAGCCATGGGAAGTGTCCAGATTGCGTCTTGATGGGTCCTGGGTGTCTTCTGTCAGTGTCAACACGAGGAATGGGCTTGATGACTAAATTGTAGAGTTTTTCACTCTGTGACTGACAGCGTGGTAATTAAGAGACATATTAATCCGCTGCTGTGTTGCTTGTTGATCTTGGTAGAGGAGTTAGCGGGGGAGGGAGGGGGCCCTCTATTATTGCTGATTCTTTTTTTTTTTTTTTTTGGTTCATTTTTTATTTATTTATTTGAGAGCAACAGACACAGAGAGAAAGACACATAGAGGGAAAGAGAGAGAATGGGCGCGCCAGGGCTTCCAGCCATTGCAAACGAACTCCAGACACGTGCGCCCCCTTGTGCATCTGGCTAACGTGGGACCTGGGGAACCGAGCCTCGAACCGGGGTCCTTAGGCTTCACAGGCAAGCGCTTAACCGCTAAGCCATCTCTCCAGCCCTTGCTGATTCTTTTTGAGTGGCTGGTAGAAGTGAGCCACATGCCCCTCCACATTTCCAGACTGACAAGTCCATCCAGGCTCAGTGGACTTGGGGACTTGAAAATGACACATTTACCACTGAATGGTGTTCCCCCCCCCCCACAGTGCAAAGCCTATGGCTTTCTCGAGGGCTCTCCTGCTCTGTGAATCATGCAATTCTTATTTTGCATGATTTGGCTTATTTTGCAGGATGGGAGAGGTTGAGTTGCACCAGACCACCTAGTTAGTAAGTAAAAGGCAAAGCCGAGTCCCAGGGTAGGCCCTTGGACTCCCGAGTCCTGAGGCCTTTACGCTAGCTGACCCTGATCATCTTGCCCATAGCAAAGTGTTCTTAGAGCCCACATGTTCCGTTGTTTAACCATTTCATGCAAAAAGTACATTCTGAGCACATCACTTTTCTACCCAGAAGAATCGGTGGAATTCTTTCCATGGGTGGACTATGTAGGGGCTTGGCACTGTAAATGCTGTCACTTCTGTGAACTTGAGACTGTTTTGTCAATTTGCCCATACATCACACTTTTCTTTTTTTTTTTTTTTTTCTGGCTTAAAAAAATATTTATTTATTTATTTGAGACACAGAGAGAGAGGGAAGGAATGGGCACACCAGGACCTCCAGCCACTGCAAACGGACTCCAGATGCATGTGCCCCCTTGTGCCTCTGACTTACGTGGGTCATGGAGAATTGAACAGGGATCCTTTGGCTTTTCAGGCAAATGCCTTAGCTGCTAAGCCATCACTCCAACCCCTTTTCTGGCTTTTTGAGGTAGAGTCTCCCTTTAGCCCAGGGTGACCAGAAATTCACTATGTGGTCTTAGGGTGGTGGCCTCAAACTCATGGTGATCCTCCTATCTCTTTGCCTTCCGAGTGCTGAGGTTAAAAGCTGCCACACCTGGCTCCCTATACGTCACACTTTAAAAAAACATTTAAATTATTGTTATATTATTAATTATAATTATATTATTTAAATTAAATATATACATATATTTGTAAGCAGAGAGAGACAAACAGGGACAGAGAGCAGAGAGAAAGAGAAAGAAAGGGAAAATATGAGCATGCCAGGGCCTCCAGCTGCTGCAAACTTCAGTTGCATGTGCCACTTTGTACATCTGATTTTACGTGGGTACTGGGAAATCAAACACTGGTCATTAGGCTTTGTAGGCAAGTGCCTTAACTGCTGAGCCATCTCTCCAGCCCAATCACACTTTCTTAGAAGGTGCATTCCTGGGCTGGAGAGATGGATTAGTGGTTAAGACACTTGCCTGCAAAGCCAAAGGACCCAGGTTCGATTCCCCAGGACCCATGTTAGCCAGATGCACAAGGGGGCGCACGCGTCTGGAGTTCACTTGCAGTGGCTGGAGGCCCTGGCGCGCTCATTCTCTCTCTCGCTCTCTATCTGCATCTTTCTCTCTCTGTCCGCTCTCAAATAAATAAATGAAATATATTTTTTAAAGAAAGGAGCATGCCTGGAGGGGCATTTCTGCTGCACTGCTGATGAGCAATAGGAAGAAGCTTGGCACCATTTGCCTGTAAGCGTGGCTGCGTGTTCTGTGTACGGTTCCTCAGGCCTAAAGAACGGTGCCCCTCCTGAACCCCCTTCTGCTTCCTGTTCCCTGTTCTGCCCACTAGCCTTGACCTGATGTCAGCTTATGGTTTTGGAAACTGCCTCACAAGGGCTACCCAGGCCTCCCATTTCTCCCTTGAAAAGTGTTCTCACTTAAGGGAAAAGCTGCCTCTTCAACACTGCCTGTGTCTGCAGCTGGGCACGTAGCCCAGTGGTAGAGAGTTCGCCTAGTATGTGCAAGGTCCGGGGTTCGATCCCCAGCACCACAAAAGAAAACCAAAAAAGCCCGTGTGTTTCTTTTATCGGAACGTCCCCAGAGGTACAGCCCGGTCTTCCTCTGCTACATGCTACTCAGGACAATTGCGTGCCTGGGCCACCTGTTCACAGAGAGAGAGAGAGAGAGAGAGAGAGAGAGAGAGAGAGAGAAACTGGGCATGCCGGGGCCTCTCGCCACTGCAACTGAACTCCAGATGCACACATCATTTTGTGCATCTGGCTTTACATGGATACTGGGGACTCGAACCCAGGCCATCAGGCTTTGTCAGAAAGAGCCTTTATCTGCTGAGCCATTTTCCCAGCCCTCCTTCCTAATTCTTAGCACGCCTTGGTGGGATGAATAGAATCGTCTCAGTCTGCATGTGGGAAAGGGCCCATGGCACAATCAGAAGGAAACCAGGGCAGGATGCCAGGAGACATCCTTGGCTCCATGGGTGTGCTGTCTGCCTTAGGGCTGTGCACACGGTGGGCTCTGCAGGTCTTCCTTGGTGAGGCCTAAACACCAAGCGTTTTTCTCTCCTGCACAGTGACAGTCAGAGCTGCCTTGGTCTCTTTGGCCATAGTTAACACTTCCTGGTGTCAGACCCTACGCCCAAACCAGGATGTCAACTTGGTTTATGCTGCCTTCGTTCCAAAGTGACAGATGGGCCACGGCATCCTTGTGCCACAAAACTTCCCAGGCAGGTCACAACGTGTGGCTGGAGGCAGAGAAAGGGCTGTGTTGCCGAAACACCCACCTTGGCAGTAATTACTCCTTCCCTGGCTGATCCAAGTGTTCCGGGCGCTGACCTCCCCTTTGTCCATTCTCCTGCTTCCTCCCCCTCAGATGTTTTCTTTCTTTTTCTTTTTCAAAAACTTGTTCCAGTTTAGAGACAGTATCCTTCAGATGGCATAAAGGTTGGGATTATGAATGAGTTGGCTAAAAGTAGGCCCCTGGAAGAGCTACCACTGAGAAGGCATTTAATTCTTGACTGTACCATTTAATTAGAATTCCATTCACCCCAGCTTCATTTCAAAAGGTTGCTTCTCCCCAGCCAGCTGGGTCACTGTTATTACCTAAGGGTGTTTCTAGACTTTTCTTGTCCCTGAAGATGACCCAGAGATAGGGCAGGAAGTGGAGAGAGGACTGAGAAGGGAGATGAGATCTGTGATCCCTCATCCAGAAAGTCAACATAGTGGTGCTCAGTAACACCCTCTTCTTTTGAGGTTGACACCTCTTTTATTTTTTTTATTTTTATTTTTTTTAAGTTTTTATTTATTTATTTGAGAGTGACAGACACAGAGAGAAAGACAGATAGAGGGAGAGAGAAAGAATGGGCGCGCCAGGGCTTCCAGCCTCTGTAAAGGAACTCCAGACACATGCGCCCCCTTGTGCATCTGGCTGACGTGGGACCTGGGGAACCGAGCCTCGAACCGGGGTCCTTAGGCTTCACAGGCAAGCGCTCAACCGCTAAGCCATCTCTCCAGCCCTCTTTTATTTTTTTTAACTTAAAAAAAATATTTATTTATGAGGGAGCAAGAAGCAGAGGGTGAGATAGAAAGAGAGAGAATAGGCACACCAGGGCCTCCAGCCACTGCAAACAAACTCCAAGCACATGTGCTTCCTTGTGCATCTGGCTAACGTGGGTCCTGGAGAGTCGAACCAGGATCCTCCGGCTTTGCAGGCAATTGCCTTAACCACTAAGCCATCTCTCCAGTCCTGACCCCTCTTTTAGCGTGCACTAAATAAACTAAGTTCTAGTCTGACTGTGGCTTTATTCATGTGCAGATCTTCCCAAGAATATTGTGAGGGGGAGGCTGTGTGGAACCTAGCACTTGACGTCAGGTTTGGGGGCCCCAATAGGAAGTAATTGAGCATTGGAGCTCACGGAGTGTGCTGGCCAGGTTATTATGGAAAGAATCACCTTTCTCCCATAAATGGTTTTCTCGTTTGGAAGGGGGAATCTGATCTGTCTAGACGTTATTGAAGGACTTTAAAATCAGCTTATAGGTGGTGGTTTTAATGCACTGCCCATGTAAGCACAATGGGATTCTTGGTGGGGCTTAGTAGCAGAAAGGTGGCCAGGCCCATCTGGATGAAAAACGGGCTGTGGGTATGAGCTGTTTTCCGGTGCATCTGTATCCATGGGGATTTTTTGCTGTCGGGTGTACTGCTAGTGTGGCCTGGGTCATTTGTGGTGCGTTCATAACATCATTCCTGTATATCAAACGGGTGATGTCTGTGTTTTGTTTTCCCTTGTTAAAACTGAGATGTAATTCATCAAACATTTTTTTTTTTTTTGAGGCAAGCATGTGAGAGAGCGAGTGAGAAAGAGAGAGAGAGAGGAGATAATGAGAGAGAGAAAAAGAGAGAATTGACGCACCTCATCCACTGCAATGGAATGCCACCTAGTGGGCATGTGCGACCTTCCATGTGCATCACCTTTGTGCGTCTGGCTTACATGGGACCTGGAGAGTCGAACATGAGTCCTTAGACTTCCTGGGCAAGTGCCTTAACCACTAAGCCATCTCTCCAGCCCTCATCAAACATTTGTTTTTTTTTTAATCACTCCCAAAAGAAACTTCACAGCCATTAACAGTCAATCCCTTCCTCCCACCCTCAGGCAATCTGCTTCTGTTTCATGGATTTGCCTATTTTGGGCATTTCATGTAACTATTAGCGTCTTTTGTGGATGGCTTCTTCCATTCAGTATAATGTTTTCAAGGTTCATCTGTGTTTCTAGAAAGTATTAGTAATTCATTCCTCTTTGGCTGAACTTACCGTCTTGACTTCTTTTATCACTCTTCCTTGGTATTGGCTCTGGGGCCCATGTTCAGGGTGGGAAGCAGGAAGCCAGTTCTGCTGTCCTGTAACACAGGTGAGGGGGGTGATATAAGACTATTCTCCCCACTTCTCCAATACTTGAGTTCCCTCAATGTCTCTGTTCATGGTGTCTCCCACCCTCATCCAGAACCCACTATCATATATATATATATATATATATATTTTAAATTTATTTTTATCTATTTGAGAGGGACAGATAGAGAGAGAAAGAGGCAGATAGAGAGAGAGAGAGAGAATGGGGGTGCCAGAGCCTCCAGCCACTGCAAACGAACTCCAGACGCGTGTGCCCCCTTGTGCATCTGGCTAACGTGGGTTCTGGGGAGTTGAGCCTTGAACTCAGGTCCTCAGGCTTCACAGGCAAGTGCTTAACCACTAAGTGATCTCTCCAGCCCTTATATTTTTAATATATGTATTTATTTGAGAGAGAGAATGAGGGAGAGAGAGAGAATGTGCACACCAGGGTCTCCAGCCACTGCAAATGAACTCCAGACGCATGCGCCCCCTTGTGCATCTGGCTTATGTGGGCCCTGGAGAGTCGAACCGGGATCTTTTGGCTTTGCAGGCCAACACCTTAGCTGCTAAGCCATCTCTCCAGCCCCAGACCACACTATCTTCATCCATCAAATGTGTGTGTCAAAGACAAGGTGAGATGAGGAACAAAGGTCCAGGCGCTAGGATTATTCGTGATAGGAGTATTTCAGAGCTACTGGGAAAAGAAAATGCATTCAGCTGGCCAAAATACATGTAGAAAATGGGACATGTAGTGCAAATGAGAAGGTATAAAAATTGTCATAAAGGTGTCCTCCCAGGTAGGCAAGGCCTCTGCAGGGCCGCCTCAATCCAGAAATAATCTCACTGGGGACAGTCACAGATCCTGAGGCCCGTGAGCCTGTTTGACAGTATCTTAAAGAGATCAGAGTATATGTGAGGTTGCCAAAAGGTATGTGGCCCTGATGGGAAAATGGACCAAAAGATATGAACCAGTAGTGATTAGAAGAAGGGCAAGCAAGTAGTCAGGGAAATCCCTCTGGGTCGAGATACGCAGATAAATACTATTAAGCCTGTCAGATTGGATGATATAGGCAAAAAAAGCAAAATTGGACGTTCTATATTGTTGTTGGGAGTAAAAAACAGACCCAACGAGTTTGCAGGCTAATCTGGCAAAACCTCATGAATGCGAATAAAACGCTCAAAGTGCACAAAGATTTACATAGAATGATATTTATCACAGTACTACTTATGTAATTGTGAGAAATTATAAACACAGTGATGCACAATGACAAGGTAATGATTAAGTCACAGAGTGATGTAGATTAGAAGAATAGCAGTCATTAAAAGCTGTGCTTTCAACAAATATTTAAAGAAATCTGAAAAGTTAATGATGTGGTAAGTGTGAGAAGGCTGAATCAAAACTATATATAGCAATGATTACAACTTTAAAAAATAGGCACATGTATAATACACAGGAGGAAAACACAAAATAGTTAAAATTAAAAGTGATTGTTCCTAGGTAATAATTGTAGACATTTATGTATTTGTTTTGTTCCCCCCACCCCAATATTAAAAACAAGTCATTTTGGGGCCGGGTGTGGTGGCACACGCCTTTAATCCCAGCATTCAGGAGGCAGGGGTAGGCAGATTGCCCAAAAGTTCGAGGCCACCCTGAGACTACATAGTGAGTTCCAGGTCAGCCTGGACTAAAGCAAGATCCTACCTTCCAAAAAAAACAACAACAAAAAGGTCATTTTAAAAGTATGTTTTATTATTTATTTATTTATTCGACAGAGAAAGAGGGAGAGAGAGAATGGGCGCGCCAGGGCCTCCAGCCACTGCAAACGAACTCCAGACACGTGCGCCACCTTGTGCATCTGGCTCACGCAGGTCTTGGGGCATCGAACCTGGGTCCTTAAGTTCCTCAGGCAAATGCCTTCACTGCTAAGCCATCCTTCCAGGCCTTATTTTATTTATTTATTTTTTTAAATTTTTTATTTATTTATTTGAGAGCAACAGACACAGAGAGAAAGACAGGTAGAGGGAGAGAGAGAGAATGGGCGCGCCAGGGCTTCCAGCCTCTGCAAACGAACTCCAGACGCGTGCGCCCCCTTGTGCATCTGGCTAACGTGGGACCTGGGGAACTGAGCCTCGAACCGGGGTCCTTAGGCTTCACAGGCAAGCGCTTAACTGCTAAGCCATCTCTCCAGCCCCTTATTTTATTTTTAACAGTGTTACAATGCAGATGATTTAAAGGACCTATTATGAAGAAAAGAAATAAAAGTGCTCTCTTTCTCTCTCTCTCCCCCCATAATTTCACTGTGACCAGTTTATATTGTGTGAGTCTGTGGTTACGTCTGAGTCGTGGAGGGCGCTAAACCTGCACTTATTTTTTTCCCTTCTCATTCCTCTTTGTTTCTGTGGCACAAGTGCTCAGTTTTCACTGCGTGTCTCACTATTTCCTTTTCCTTTGCCCTTCCATGCAATCACATATGTCCAGGGGCCTCTCGTTTCTTCTTGGGACATACTCCTGTTCCTGCCTGGTCCAGGAGGGCTGGAGCCTTGTAACCTGCTACACCCCTGAGGTTTCTCTTCATCTTTACTAGGTTTCTTTTTGCCACTATCTTTTTTTAAAAAATTAATTTATTTATTAGAGACAGAGGGAGGGAGAGAAAGGAGAGAGAATGAGCACACCAGGGTCTATGGCTACTGTCAATGAACTCCAGATGCATGCTGCACCTTATGCATGTGGCTTACTTGGAACCTGGAGAATCGAACCTGGGTCCCTAGGCTTCGCAGGCAAGTGCCTTAACCGCTAATCCATCTCTCCAACCCTTGCCACCATCTCATAATTAAATCCTTGTGCTCAGGATCTTGTGTCTCCTCACTTTATTTCCTAACTGATGGATATGTTATCAGTTTCTCCTGAGAAAAGACTCATTGTCGGCATCAAGGAGTTTGAAAACATTTTCTGTTTCAGATTTGATTGGCAGTTTGAACTCTAATTGGCAACGTTTTTTCTTTAAAATTTCAAAGTCATTGTCTATTCTTGTAGCTTCTGTTTTTGCTGCCCAGAGTCTCATGCCAACTGGATCCTTGATCTATCTACAGAAACTTGGCTCTGGAAACATTTAGGATCTGCAGTTTCACCCTTCTGAAATGTCACAGGCCTACACTGTAGGGCTAGGTCCAGCTGGCTACTGTAACCTTGCAATCTAGAAATTCATGTCTTTCAGTTCTGGGAAACTTTCTTGGTTCATTTCTTTGATTTCTTCCCTTCCTGTTACCGTACCTCTGTTACCCTCGATCCAAAGGCTTGGGTTCCTGGAATGTCTTCACAATTTTTCTATGTTTTCATTCCCTGTCATTTTGCTTTATTTTATTTGAGGGATATTTCCTCGATTTTTATTATTTACTACTATACCCCAATTAAAAAACTGACTTTAATAAAAATTTTTGTTTATTTTATTTATTTGCAAGCAGAGACAGAGAGAGAATGAGTACACCAGGGCCTCTTGGTGTTGCGAATGAATAACCTGATGTATCATGTGCCACTTTGTGCATCTGGCTTTACATGGGCTCTAGGGAATCAAACTCAAGCTGTTAGGCTTTGCAAGTGTCCTAACTGTTGAGCCATCTCTCCAGTTCTGATTTTATTTTCATTTAAAAAATTTTATTTTTATTTGCAAGGAGAGAGAGAGAGAGAGACAGGCAGAATGACTGCACTAAGAACCTCTGGCCACTGCAAACAAACTTTAGATGCATGTGTCACTTTGTACATCTGGCTTTATGTGGGTACTGGGGAGTTGAGCCCAGGTCATTAGGCATCGTAGGCAAGTACCTTAACCACTGAGCCATCTCTCTAGCCCTGATTTTATTTTTCATCTTATTTTATTTTATTTGAAAAAAAGAGAAAGAAGCAGATAGACAGAGAGAAAGAATGGGCATGCTAAGGCCTTCAGCCGCTGCAAATGAACTCTAGATGCATGCGCCACCTTGTGCATCTGGCTTACGTGAGTCCTAGGAAATAAAACCTAGGTCCTTTGGCTTTGCAGGCAAGTGCCTCAACCGCTAAACCTTCTCTCCAGCCCCTGATTTTATTTTATTTGGTTTTTCAAGGAAGTGTCTCACTCTAGTCCAGGCTGACCTGGAATTCACTCTGTAGTCTCAGGGTGGCCTTGAACTCACGGCGATCCTCCTACCTCTGCGTCCCGAGTGCTGGGATTAAAGGCGTGCACCACCATGTCCGGCCTCTGACTTTATTTTTAATGTTCAAGAAGCTTTCTTGCTCTGGGATATTCTTTCTTCTTTTTTCTGTAACTCCTCCTAGAACTTATTTGGTTTTATTTTTTGCTAAAATATTTTCTGTAATTTTTCTGAGTATGTTCATTCTTTTGAAATTTATTAAAGTTAGCAATAGATGGTTCTGTTTATCATTAGTTATTAATCTCTTATTATACCAGATTCATAAATTAAACTTTATCATATATATGCATAAATACCCAAAATACTAGATGCAGCTTAAGGCAGGAAAGGGTTGATTTTTGCCTTACAGTTTTGAGAGAAAGTTTCATCTTGGTGGGGAAAACATGACAGTCCCGAGAGGAAGCCTGGTCACATGTTCACTTCAATGGGAAGGTAAGAGCTAGCTGAGTACAGCAAGCAGGCCTGGGCTATAACACCCCAAGGCCCACTCCTAGCAACATGCCTTCTTCTGGGCTGGAGGAATGGCTTAGTGGTTAAGACACTTGCCTGCAAAGCCAAAGGACCCAGGTTCAATTCCCTTGGACCCACATAAGCCAGATACACAAGGTGGTACATGCATCTGGGGTTTGTTTGCAGGAGCCAGAGGCCCTGGCATGCCCATTTTCTCTCTCTCTCTCTCTCTCTCTCTACTTGCCTATTTCTCTCAAATAAATAAATAAACATTAAAAGCCGGGCATGGTGGCACACGCCTTTAATCCCAACACTCAGGAGGCAGACGTAGGAGGATCGCTTTGAGTTCAAGGCCACCCTGAGACTACATAGTGAATTCCAGGTCAGCCTGCGCTAGAGTGAAATCCTACCACGAAAACCAATAAATAAAATAAAATAAAACTTGAATAAAAACAAAAACCTGCAGCAAGACTCCACCTCCTAAAGGCTCCTTAGACTTCTAAACACTGCCACCTGCTGGGAATCAAGTATAAGGCTTAATCACCAACACCAATCTATAGGGGACACTTTACACTCAAATCACCACGGTACTTTCACGTAGGGTTCAGCACTACCTACAAGAGTCTTGAAATGTATATCTTTCAGAGCAGGGAGGACTGTTGCATACATTGAAGAATGATGAGGTCTAGCTAACTAGTTTCTTTCCAGTAAGTCCAGTGTCTGTGGTTACTAAGGGATAGTCTGTAGATCTATTTTGGTCCTTTCAATGGACCTTATTTTCTTGTTCCTTTGTCTAGTCATTCTTTATATTTTATTATTTTGGGTTTTTTGAGGTAGAGTCTAATTCTAGTCCAGGCTGGCTTGGAATTCACTATGGAGTCTCAGGGTGGCCTCGAACTCACGGCGATCCTTCTACCTCTGCCTCCCGAGTGCTGGGATTAAAGGCGTGCGCCACCATGCCCGGCTCTAGTATTTTTTTTTTTTGGTGTTGTTTTGATTTTGTTTTGTTTTTTATGAGGAAGAGAGAGAGAGAGAGAGAGAGAGAGAGAGAATTGGTGTGCCAGGGCCTCCCGCCATTGCAATTAAACTTCAGCCATACACCACCTTGTGTGCTTGTGTGACATTGCACACGTGTGTCATCTTGGGCGTCTGGCTTACGTGGGACCTGGAGAGTTGAACATGGGTCTTTAGGCTTCACAGGCAAGCACCTTACCGGCTAAGCCATCTCTCCAGCCCTCATCCTTTAGTTTTTGTTCCCTGAACAGTTTTCTCATTTGATCTCTGCCTCTCAGAAAGGGAAATTTTGGCATTTCTTCAAGTGCTTACTCACACAAGAATGGTACCCATGCATGCGAGAGACAGTATCTAAGTGGCCTGTTTGACTCATGTCTTCCCTGTAGGTTAGGGTTTCTCAATAAGCACTGTTCATGCTTTGGGCTGGACTGATTATTTTTATTTATTTATTTTGGGTTTTCGAGGTAGGGTCTCACTCTAGCCCAGGCTGACCTGGAATTCACTATGGAGTCTCAGGGCGGCCTCGAACTCACGGTGATCCTCCTACCTCTGCCTCCCGAGGGCTGGGATTCAAGGCGTGCGCCACCACGCCCGGCCTGTTTATTCTTTGTTAGGGAGGAGGGGGCACTGCAAAATACGTAGTAGCATCTCTGGTTTCATCTCACTAGGTGCCAGTGGCACCTTTGTTCCAGTTATGATACTCAGAAGGTCTCCACATATTGCAAATGGGACCTTGGGATAATGCTAGCCCATGCATCCCCTACCTTTTGTTGAGAACCACTCATAAACTGGGATCTTGCTAAAAACCCTTTCATTTGGCGGCTCTATAAGGTCAGTACGTTTTGGTCCCTCTTCTTGGACGGGAGTCATATTCCCCCCGGAAAAGCATCCTCCCGTTCTCCTGCGTGCGCAGCTCCTGGGACACAGTTGGAAGAAGTACGTTGGTGGCTGGGGGAGGGGCTCAGCTTTCTCAGCATGTGTCCTGCAATGTACCTTTTACCAGGGTTGAGGACTTGACCGCAGTAGAGAAGGAGATCATTGATAAAAGTGCTGTCTTCTTTCGTCCCATATCTAGGAGAACACGGTGTTCCAGTCCCCACACCTTCCAGACCCTTGGGACGAGCCTTGAATCGGCTAAGCCAAGCCAGTTCACTTTTTTTTCTTGCCTTTAGCCTCTAGAATTTTGTTGCTGTTGTTTCTTTTCCTGTCTTGGTATTTTTTTTTTTTTCCCCTCTCCATGTGGCTGCATGCCTTTAAAAAAAAAAAAGTTACTGTACATTTTAGAGGACTTTAGAGAAATAAGAGGTAAATATATGTGCTCAGTGAGCTGGGATTTAGCTGAAGTCTTCCCCGCTTTATAATTAGAAACATAAATATGTTACAGCAGTGGCTCCTTCTCAGTGCCTGCCTCAAGACTCTGGGGAATACATTTGTAAGAAGCTTGCTTGGCGTTCAGGCTGTGGAGCAAACGGCATGGAAGGTCTTGAAGGAGATTTTGTTTTTCCCTGAGTCCCGAAACAGCATAATGGTCATTTCTTCCACACCAGAATGTGGCATGCTGGGGACCAGAATCAGTGTCTGCCAAGCCTAGCATCTTCCCGTTGACAATTAGAATGGTAAAGTCTTCCATCTGTGCAAGTTGAGTCTGGCTGGACGGTTTAGGGTCTGTGTAGAGCATGACGTCCAGTTAACGTATTGTTCAGACAGCCCCGTCATACTTGGTTAGGGCACCCCTCTCTTTGGTTGCATTTTAGTCACTTTGTGTACATGTGGGAAGCTCTCAAGCGTCTCTGCCACCTTGTCTAATCTGCTCTACGCATGACTAATAACTACACACTCGGATTTCTGCTGATGTAATCCTCAGAACAGAGCCTTACTGCCAATGGTTAGATGTTCTCCTGTAGGTCCCCGTACGTACATTAACTCTACATGCAGTGTCACTGGTGAGGGGGCAGAAACGAAGTCTTCCCGCTTGACAGTTTCTTTCTGTGGGTATTTTTTTTTTTTTTTGCCTAGAATTATTTATTTTTCTAAATTTTTATTAACATTTTCCATGGTTATGAAAAATATCCCATGGTAATACCCTCCCTTCCCCCACTTTCCCCTTTGACATTCCATTCTCCATCATATCCCCTCCCCCTCTCAAGCAGTCTCTCTTTTATTTTGATGTCATGATCTTTTCCTCCTCTTATGACGGTCTTGTGTAGGTAGTGTCAGGCACTGTGAGGTCATGGATATCCAGGCCATTTTGTGTCTGGAGGGAGCACATTGTAGGGAGTCCTACCCTTCCTTTGGCTCTTACTTTCTTTCAGCCACCTCTTCTGCATTAGACCCTGAGCCCTGGAAGGTGTGATTGAGATGTTACTCAGTACTCCAGGCACTTCTTTCCAGCACCATGATACCTTCTGAGTCGTCCCAAGGTCACTGCCATCTGAAAAGAGAAGATTCTCTACCCAAAGTGAGAGTAGCGTTAATATAAGGGTGTGAATATTAAGAGAAGTGCTTACTGGGCAGTTTGATACCACTTGACAGTTTTGTAGGTGACAAGGTAGCACGTGCACGTGGGTTTGGGGTGGTGACCCAGGTGAGACCAAGCGTTCCAGGCTAAGAGAAAATCACAGGAGAGGCTGGGGTGGACAGAGAACTGGGGGAGCAGCCTATGTCCGTTTGGTCAGAGTGGGTGGCATCGGGAAGCTGCTGACAGGAAGGTTGGCAGAGGAGTTTGATGTCAGCAGTGGCTGGCCTGGAACGTTCCACTGAAGCGTTGGGACTTTCTGAAGGGTGCCGACAGGAGCCAGTGGTGGGTGAAGATCGGTGCTGTGGGAGAAGGTGAAAGCGTCGCGGCAGATGATCTTTCCGTATCCCGCTCTACATCCCTCAAGGGTGGATGGAGTATCTGTCCTCTGAATTCCCGCGGCACATAGCACTTTTGCAAACTCTTATCCCCTGCAGTCTGGGCCTGCATTCGAGGTCTTCTTTGGACTTGTTCATTATCCCATTTAATCACAGTAATGTTCTTACAAAATCAGTAATATTTTTTAAAAGGAAATTTTATTATTTATTTATTTGACAGCGACAGAAAGAGGAAGATAGAGAGAGAGAGAGTGGACGCACCAGGGCCTCCAGCCACTGCAAACGAACTCCAGACGCGTGCGCCCCCTTGTGCATCTGGCTAACGTGGGTCCTGGGGAACTGAGCCTCGAACCGGGGTCCTCAGGCTTCACAAGCAAGCGCTTAACCGCTAAGCCATTCTCCAGCACTAGGAATATTTTTTTTTACCCCTCCCTTTGCCTTTTGAGGGGGTTCAGGACTCTTAAGAACTTTCATTGTCTGTGTGTGTTTAATAATGGCCGAGGAAATGTGCTGAATGCCACTGAAAAGCCTCACGCAAGGTTACGCAAGTGGCTCCTGGAAGCCAACACTAGACCTCAGACCAGGATGAGGCCTCCAGATCTGTCATTCACTGGTCAGTGACTTCCCCCTGCTGCTGCCCCGTCTCCCCAGCTTCCTTAACTGAGCCCATGGATCTTTCAAAGGGAGACCCTATAGTCTGATTTTTCCAGGAAGTACATTATACAACCTCTGCTGATAGACTTTTTTTTTTTTGGTTTTTCAAGGTAGGGTCTCACTCTAGCCCAGGCTAACCTGGAGTTCACTATCTAATCTCAGGGTGGCCTCGAACTCACGGCGATCCTCCTACCTCTGCCTCCTGACTGCTGGTATTAAAGGCGTGCGCCACCATGCCTGGCTGGTGATGGACTTTTGATTCCAAAAGGACTCACTGGGTGGGCATCACAGGGGACACAGCTGGAACCTACGGGTTCCTGTGCAATTCCTCAGGGCGCAGGCCTCGGTCTGGACATGGGATCCACCTCTGGACCCTTGCTGATTCCAGGACCAGCTCATCATGGCATCACTTAATGCTGGCGCTTGGCTGCTCTGGATGGCCCAGCTGGACGCTGCCTCAAAGGCTGTGTAAGAATCCGGAAACAACGGATGTGAAACTATAGCACATGGGAAAGCAGTTTTCTTTGGCTTTTTATCTTATTTTATTTTAATTTTTTTCCAGGTAGGGCTCCACTCTAACCCAGGCTGACTTGGAATTCACTGTGTAGTCTCAGGCTGGCCTCGAACTCACAGTGATCCTCCTACCTCTGCCACCGGAGTGCATTGGGATTAAAGGATAAAGGTGTTACACCACCACGTCTGGCATCCTTTGTTTTTCTAACCAAGTTTCCTCATCCTCCTTAGTGTTTCTGGGATTTTGTTTCACTGGCTCTTGGCTTGTTTCCTTTGATCGCTGTCATTTATCTCCCCAACCAGGTGTGTAGAGAATGCATGTATGTGTGCGTATGTTTGTACACGTGTGGGTCTGTGTGTATGTGTGTGTGTGTACATGTGTGGAGGCCAGAGGACAACCTTGGATTTTATCCTTAGGATATCGTCCATCTCTTATTGACACATGATCTCTCTCTCTCTCATTGGTCTGGAATTCACCAAATTAAGTTGTACTGGCTGGTCAGTGAGCTCTGGAGGTCTTCCTAATGCTACCCCTAAAACTGCCCTGGAGGTTTGGAACAGAAGCCTCACTGAGGCCTGTATGTATACATCTTGCCGCTGGCTTCCCAGGTCGCATTAGCCATTGTTTTCTGAACTGCATCCTTGAGGCCTTGATGGATCGTTTCCTGGGTAGCCGTGCAAATATACGCACTCACTTAAACCGGCAACCGTGGCCACATGTTTCCCTCGAGTCAGATTCACCCGCAGTTCTCCCTGGTGGCTTGTTTATACCCTGCCCCAAACTTCACCGGGCTACATTTCTGCCCATATGTTAGCTCCTGTGGCTTCCGACAGTTGGTGAGCTTCCTGGAGCCTCGGCTATTGGATCATTAGGGTGCAGCGACCCTATCTCTGGGGCTAACGAGAAGGGCAGTGGCACTCCTGCGACAGCAGAAACCAGGGCTCTTGACATTACAATGGGCTGTGGTTCCCAGGACTACAGGCAGCGTCGGGGAGCATAACATTCTGTTTTTACAGCTAGACCTGGTACAGAGGTAGAGATGGCGGAAATGACTTAGGAGAGGCGGGGGGAGAGGGGAACGGATCAAACGTGCGTCAGGAGAGTAAGGTGAGCTCAGTGGTATGGAAGTAAGAGTGTGATGGTCAGATACTGCAAGCCAAGAGCATCCTGCAAGCCATTCTACCATGATCAGCACCTCATTGACTTGTCAAGGAAGTCAGTGTGTGTGTGTGTGTGTGTGTGTGTGTTTCAATGAAAGTCACACCCTTTGCACACTCAAGTATTTCTTTTTTTTTGAGTTAGGGTCTTACTTTGGTTCAGGCTGCCCTGGAAATCACTATGTAGTCTCAGGGTGGCCTCGAACTCTCAGTGATCCTCCTACCTCTGCCTCCCCAGTGCTGGGATTAAAGGCGTGCACCACCATGCCCAGCTTCAAGTATTTCTTTTAAAGCTTTATATTTTATGCCGGGCGTGGTGGCGCACGCCTTTAATCCCAGCACTCGGGAGGCAGAGGTAGGAGGATCGCCGTGAGTTCGAGGCCACCCTGAGACTACATAGTGAATTCCAGGTCAGCCTGAGCCAGAGTGAGACCCTGCCTCGAAAAACCAAAAAAAAAAAAAAAATTTATTTCTATTTATTTATTTGAGAGAGGGAAAGAGGCAGAATGAGAGAGGGACAGAGAGAATGGGCATGCCAGGGCTTTCCAATCATTGCAAACGAACTCCAGATTGCATGTGCCCTCTTGTGCAGCTGGCTTATGTGGGTCCTGGAGAGTCGAACCTGGGTCCTTTGGCTTTGCAGGCAAGCGCCTTAACTGCTTCAACCATCTCTCCAGCCCAACTCGAGTATTTTTTGCTTTGAAGTAAAAATTGTACAGCTGTCTTTATACATACAATCCGGTGGCATTTTAGTACATTTACATTGTTACAACCTCTACCAAGTGCCAAGACATTTTCCTCAGCCACTTAGGAATCTGAGAAGTGTTAGGGTGTCCTGATTTTGTTACCTACTGAGAGTGTCTCTTCATCCTCAGATGGCAGATTGTACTATATGTGCTTGCCCAGCGAAGTGTGGTTTGTGTCTTGGGATTCCAAATTAGTCATAGCTCACCCCCCCCCACCCGTGCAGCTTGGTGATCTCACGTAGACATGGAGAAAAGCAGCATTTCAGGCTGGAGGGATGGCTTAGTGGCTAAGGCATTTGCCTGCAAAGCCAAAGAACCCAGGTTCAATTCCTCAGGATCCACGTTAGCCAGATGCACAAGGGGACGCATGTGTCTGGAGTTCGTTTACAGTGGCTGGAGCCCTGGTGCACTGTTGCAGTCCGGTTCGCATTGCTGGTAGAAATCACCTAACCAAGAGCAGCTTCTGGGAAAAAGAGATTTATTTTGGCTTACAGGCTCGAGGGGAAGCTTCACGATGGCAGGGGAAAACGATGGCATGAGCAGAAGGTGGACATCACCTCCTGGCCAACACAAGATGGACCACAGCAACAGGAGGGTGTGCCAAACACTGGCATGGGGAAACTGGCTATAAAGCCCATAAGCCTGCCCCCAAAAATACACTCCCTCCAGGAGGCATTAATTCCCAAATATCCATCAGCTGGGGAGCTAGCATTCACAACACCTAAGTTTATGGGGGACACCTGAATCAAACCATCACATGCACTCATTCATTCTCTCTCTCTCTCTCCCTCTTTCCCTCCTTCTCTGTCAAATAAATAAATAATTTTTAAAAAGAAAAGAAAAGCAGCATTTCGGGGTTAAAACAGCATGCATACTTTGGTGTCCAGGACCTTCTCAGATAGTCACACCCGTGATGGCTCAAAGCCCTTATATAAAAAGTAGTGTTTGCAGCCAGGCATGGTGGCGCACGCCTTTAATCCCAGCACTCTGGAGGCAGAGGTAGGAGGATCACCGTGAGTTCGAGGCCACCCTGAGACTACATGGTGAATTCCATGTCAGCCTGGGCTAGAGCAAGACCCTATCTCGAAAAACAAAACAAAAGAAAAAAGTAGTGTTGGTTCTTAACTTACACATATGTGTGAAGTCATCTCTAGATTTCCTATCATGTGATGTCAGAGCTGTGTAAATAGTGGTGCTTAGGGATAATGCCAAAAGTGTGGGGGGGGGAGTCCTAGGGATATGGTTCAGTCACATATAAACTGATAATGAGAAAGAAGCCACAGCATTGACCCATGCAGAGGACACCCTGACCGGTCTGCAGAGATCAGGCTGTGAGTGGTAAATCCCTACACCGTGAAGGAAGTAAGAGAAAGAGTAAGGGAGCAGCAGAAGAGGCAGGATCCAAAAGCTCCCCTTGGATTGTCCAGTGAGTGCTTCATCCTGATTGGCCAGCTTAGGTTGCCCACCCAAGAACCAAAGACAGACTCAGAGAATGGACCTCAGTGATTGGCTCAGTCCAACTACGGATGGCCTTTCTCTAGCCCAGGGATCAGGTCCCCAGGCCCATATGTCTGGTTGTTAGATGGTGGGCCCTCAAATAAATCAGAGATTTGGAAAGAAGGCTTCCTCGACGTCAAGGTAGTGTCTTCTAAGTCTAGGTAACATTCACGACAGGGATTTCGGCAGCCGTCAGAACTAAAATGCTGAAAAGACCTCAGGGTGAAGCTCCCAGACAAAATTCATCTCTCAGTGAGTTTTAGAGTGCATATTATTTAAACAGATTATTGGACCCGGTGTACTCAAAAAGTAGCCCTGACCTGGATAGTTTGCCTTTTATTTATTTATTTGAGAGAGAGAGAGAGAGAGCACACACCAGGGCATCTAGCCACTACAAATGAACTCCAGACACATGCACCACCTTGAGCATCTGGCTTACATGGGTACTTGGGATTTGAACCTGGGTCCTTAGGCTTCACAGGCAAGCACCTTGACCACTAAGCCATCTCTCCAGCCCCTTGGCCATCACTTCTGTCGCCTTGGCCCTTCCCAGGGCTGCAGCATCTTGTCAGGCCTTGCCTTTTGCTTTGGGGAGTTTCTGCACACACTGTCCTGGGTCTGGTCTGTAATCCCACCCTACGGCCACAGGTTGGAGGTTTTTCCTGACTGGCCCATCAGAAGTCGGTCTTACTGGTTATTCCGTCTCCTAGTGCCTGACTCTTTTCCTTCAGTCTTTGTCCGAATTTGCCGATTTCATCATTCTTGTCCCAGTTTTCCCCGACTCCCTACCTCAATGTTATCAGACTCATTCCTACTTTTTATAACCAATCTCTCTCCTTTACTTATCCCTTGCAGTACAGAGGAAAGAGTAAGGGAAAGTAATTAATCATAAAGATACATATTTCATTATTAAATTCCTCAATTCCTAGGGCTGAATAGTTCAGAAATTGTTTTATCTTTATTTATTTATTTGAGACTGAGAGCTAGAGAGAGGGAGAGAGAGAGAGGAAGAGAGAGAATGGGCGTGCCAGGGCTTCCAGCCTCTGCAAACGAACTCCAGACGCGTGCGCCCCCTTGTGCATCTGGCTAACGTGGGTCCTGGGGAATCGAGTCTCAAACCAGGGTCCTTAGGCTTCACAGGCAAGCGCTTAACCACTAAGCTGTCTCTCTAGCCCTAGTTCAGAAATTGCAATGAAGTTAACCAGTTGCTCATAACTGTAGTCAGAATGACCGTGAATGCAATAACCACACAGTTGTTTTTTTGTTTTTATTTTTCCCAAGGTAGGGTCTCAGTCAAGCCCAGGCTGACCTGGAACTCACTATGGAGTCTCAGGGTGACCTCGAACTCTCTGCGATCCTCCTGCCTCTGCCTCCTGAGTGCTGGGTTTAAAGGCGTGCGCCACCACGCCCGGCTAATAATCAGGTTTTATTGGTTATTTGGATTCTAAGAGCAGCACATGGGATTTTATGCAATGCTGTGTGACTCCTGTGAAGTTTTGATGTTTCAAACCAAGTAAAGTGTGGTCTCTCCCCTTCAGTTTGGACTGAGATGACCTTCCTAGAGACTCTATTAAAAACCATGCTAGAGAGCTAGAGGGATGGCTTAGTGGTTAAGGCGCTTGCCTGCAAAGCCAAAGGACCCAGGTTCAATTCTCCAGGACCCGTGTAAGCCAGACGCACAAGGGAGTGCACACATCTGGAGTTCATTTGCAGCAGCTGGAGGTCATGCCTCTTTCTCTCCCCTGCCTCTCTCTCTGCTTCCTCTCTCTCTCTCTCTTGCTCTCAAATAAATAAAATTTTATAATAAAAAAAGAAGTCTAAGCCAGGGGTGGTGGCGCACGCCTTTAGTCCCAGCACTTGGGAGACAGAGGTAGGTGGATCACTGTGAGTTCAAAGCCACCTTGAGACTACAGAGTTAATTCCAGGTCAGAGTCTGGGCCAGAGTGAGACCCTACCAAGGAAAAAACAAAAAACAAAAAAAACAAAGTCTGAGCAGCCACATTGACCACACCAGTTTGAACAGTGTGCTTTCTTTCTCTCTCCTGCCTCTTTTTCATTCTCTCTCAAATATATAAATCAATTAAATATTTTTATAAAAAGCATGCCAGAACTCTGTGCTTATATAGTCAACCATGACTGGTCCCTGAGTCATGTAATTACAAAGGTGCTTTCATGTGCGTGACTGTCTAGCAGGACGCTCAGCAGTCATGTGGGCTACAAGTCTGGTTCTCTCTGGGCAGGTTACATAGCACCCACCACGAGAGGCCAGGGGAGTTCCCTCACTTATTTGATAATCGAAAGCACCTCCACGCTTTCTATCCTGTCCCCCCCACACACACACATAATCGTCCTGCCTATTTGAAAGCTATACGTATGCTCTCAATACGTGCAAAACTCCGGGTGGGCAGGATCCGTGGGCAGGTACTTGTTGAAATGAATGATGAATGAGTGATGGTCCCAACAATATGAAATTAGTGCCATAAAGTTAGGAAAGAAGTGGATCCCATGGGAGAGTAACCTGGCATTTTGCTTCTCTCATGGTGCCAGTGGCCAGCTGACCTCTGTCCTAGTGAAAGAGATTTGTAATTAAGGCTCCAGACAATGTGGAATTTCAGCCCACAACAGGGCCGTCCCCTCGCCGCGCACCGAAGACGTAGCACGCTGTGTCTTTTTTTGGCAAGCGAGGCTTGTCTGCTCAGAGAGCTTTAAAACACTTGACCAGCCCTCTGCTCTGAACATGACTATTCTATATTTACTTCTCCCTCCACAGATGGGGGAAAGGAAGCTTGCCCGAGGGCCATATTTAGCCGAGTCTTGATCCTCTCTGCCTGGGGTGAGCGTAGATAAAACAGAACCCTGAGACTGGAGTTTTGTCTGGGAATTTAAAACTCGTTTTGTATTAAACCCTGTTACTAGGGAGCGCTTGCAGAGTAAAAAGCGTGAGGCTCGGGGAACTGCTGATTCAGTGCCCTCTTTTGAGCGATCTGGAAGTGCTGGTTCATAAAGACAGAGTAAGGGGATGGCAAGGGCAATCCTCTTGGCTGGGTATCTCTCTGCCCTGTCTCGTGCGTTTCCTCTCCTTTTTCTTAGGCTAACCGAAACAGGACTTACGAGAAGCCAGGTGGCCAAAGAGAAAGTAGTGATAGAAAGAGCCCACAATCTGGCTAGCTCCTAAATATTCAGTCAATTCATGGGTAGACTGGCTTGTTAAAAATCATTTGAAGCCGGGCGTGGTGGCACACGCCTTTAATCCCAGCACTCGGGAGGCAGAGGTAGGAGGATTGCCATGAGTTCAAGGCCACCCTGAGATGACAGAGTTAATTCTAGGTCAGCCTGGGCCAGAGTGAGACCCTACCTCGAAAAACCAAAAAAAAAAAAAAAAAAAATCATTTGAAGGGGCTGGAGAGATGGCACAATGGGTGAGGCACTTGTCTGCAAAGATAGAGGCCCCAGGTTTGATTCTCCAGGACCCATGTAAGCCAGATGCACAAGGTGGCGCAAGTGTCTGGAGGCCCTGGCATGCCCATTTATTCTCTCTGTAGCTATATGCCTCTCTCTTACAGAAGTAAATGAAAATAAAAATTTTTTTAAGATGATTAAAAAATCATATGACGATGACAGGTGCTGTTACTTCAAGTTCAATAATTTTTAAAATATATTTTATTTATTTATGAGAGAGAGAGAATGGGCACGCCAGGGCCTCCAGCCTCTGCAAACAAACCCCAGACACGTGCGCCTCCTTGTGCATCTGGCTAATGTGGGTCCTGGGGAATCAAGCCTTGAACTGAAGTCCTTAGGCTTCACAGGCAAGCGATTAATCGCTAAGCCATCTCTCCAGCCCGGAGATTTTTATTTCTTTTAATGCTCATTGTGGGCTGGAGAGATGGCTTAGCAGTTAAGTGCTTGCCTGTGAAGCCTAAGGACCCAAGTTTGGGGCTTGATTCCCCAGGACCCACGTTAGCCAGATGCACAAGGGGGCGCACGCATCTGAGGTTTGTTTGTAAGGGCTGGAGGTCCTGCTGTGCCCATTCTCTCTATGTATATCTCTGCCTCTTTCTCTCTCTGTCTGTCACTCTCAAATAAATAAATAAATAAATAAATAAATAAAATAAATGTTTCATTGCTTCTTAGGAATTGATTGTACTTTAAAAAATATTTGTTTTATTTATTTACTTATTTATGAGAGAGAGAAAAGGCACGCCAGGGCCTCTAGCCACTGCATGTGAACTTCAGACACGTGTGCCCCCTTGTTCATCTGGCTTACGTGGGTCCTGGGGAATCGAACCCGGGTCCTTAGGCTTCGCAGGCAAATGTTGTAACCGCTAAGCCATTTCCCCAGTCCCCACTTTTCTTTTTTCTCTTCCCCAAATCTTTTTCTTTTCTTTTCGAGGTAGGGTTTTTCACTCTAATCCGGGCTTACCTGGAGTTCACTATGTAGTCTCAGGGCAGCCTCGAACTCACAGCCATGTGCCTACCTCTGCCCCCAGAGTGCTAAGATTAAAGGTGTGCATCACCACACCTGGCTCTTCCCCCAATCTTTAGTCCAGTAGTAGCGGGAGGTAGCAGGCAAACTCAGAAAACTTACCATTGATCAGTTTTGAGCTAAACTTCACAAAATAGTCCCCTAAGGGACTCAATCTAAGGTCTTTGAAAAATGGGTTTCTTGGCTGTTTTTGTCTTGTTTCATGGTGCTTGGGATGAAACCCAGAGCTTTGCAAGTGCTCTACCACTGAGGTACACCACCCCTAGAGTTACTTTTAAGGTGAAAAGTGCTGTTTCCCCATCACAGAGTTAAATATAAAATGATTCAAAAGTAACAGATCAACTGCACAATGGAAGTAAGGTTTCATAAGCTGCTCTGACAAAGAATTACTACAGAAATGTCTGCACTATCCAGTTAGACTTAGGACAACCCTTTCATCCTTGGGAGCTAGCCTCAGTCTGGGTGTCTCTTTGGCCTCCATCTGACATCCGTTGAGAGCAGGGATGTTTCCAGAGGGCCAGGTGCCCATTTGGGGCTTCTCATTAGAAACAGATACCTCACCAGGCGTGGTGGCACACTCCTTTAATCCCAGCACTCCGAAGGCAGAGATAGGAGGATCGCTGTGAGCTCAAAGCCACCCTGACACTATATAGTGAACTCCAGGTCAGGCTGGACCAGAATGAACCCCCACCTCGAAAAACTAAATAGTAATAATAAATAAATAAATAAATAAATAGAAACAGATGTTTCACGTGGCAATTACTATTGTGTGCTTTGGAAGTGACAGAGTCTGCTTCATGTGTCACAAAGCCACCAGTTGTCAGCGGCTGCTTACTTCGTAGTCAGGTATTTTTTTACGTCTCTGGAAGTAATCAGCTGTTGTTTTGGACCGAGCAGGCTGGGGCTTGCCTGAAAGAATTATTCAGGCCTGGAGAGGTGGCTTAGCGGTTAAGGTGCTTGCCTGCAAAGCCTAAGGACCCAGGTTTGATGCAAGCACCAGGTGGCACGTGCACAAAGTCGCACACGTGCGCAAGGTGGCATATGGCAGACTCGTCCTAGTTCGATTGCAGTGGCTGGAGGCCCTGGCGCATCAATCCTCTTGCTCTCACATTAAATAAAAAAGGCCAGTCTTGTTGGACTTGCCTCAAAAATTAAAAATAAATAAATAGGGCTGGAGAAAGATGGCCTAGCGGTTAAGCGCTTGCCTGTGAAGCCTGAGGACCCCGGTTTGAGGCTCGACTCCCCAGGACCCACGTTAGCCAGTTGCACAAGGGGGCGCACGTGTCTGGAGTTCGTTTGCAGTGGCTGGAGGCCCTGGCGTGCCCATTCTCTCTCTCTGTCGCTCTCAAATAAATAAATAAAATTTTAATAAATAAATAAAATAAAAGAGTCATTCAGTTGTGGTTCTACTCTCTCTCATTCCAGGGCTGTTACAGAGGGAAACTTGTAGATTTTGATAAGTGACCGTCTCCTGGATTATCTGGGCATGTAATTCATCTTGACAGTAGTTTTTGGTCTCCAAAGCGTTTGTCACTGGCAGCATCTGATTTTACAAACAGAGAAACCCGAGTCTTGATCAAGGCCCCCGTCTCCTGTGTGTGTTCCGATCCTGTCCTTCTGTAAGACTTGACTGAAAGGCCTCTTCTGAGAAGTTTTCTTGGAGTCTTCAAAAAAAAAAAACAAACGACTTTTGAGTAGGGTGTGGTGTCGCACTCCTTTAATCCCAGCACTCGGGAGGCAGAGGTAGGAGGATGGCCATGAGTTCGAGGCCAACCTGAAAGACTACATCGTGAATTGCAGGTCAGCCTGAACTCGAGTGAGACCCTACCTCAGGAAAAAAACAAACAAAAACGACTTTTGGCATACACCTCATTCTAACTTGCAGTGATGTGTTCACAGGCATCTTCCTCTCTGACTGCGAGCCTCTGCTGCTGAGGATCTGAGCATTGCCCCCACCGGCCACAGACTCCTGTGTGCTGGGATTAAAGGCGTGTGCCACCACACCCAGTGACTTAAAAAAATATTTTATTTTTATTTATTTTATTTATTTACTGAGAGAGAAAAGAGAAAAAGAGAAGATGGGGATACCAGAGCTTCCTGCCACTACAAATGAACTCCGGATGCTTGTGCCTCCATATGTATCTGGCTTATGTGGGTTCTGGGGAGTCAAACCTGTGTCCTTAGGCTTAGTAGGCAAGCACCTTAACCACTGAGCCATCTCTCCAGCGTGCTTTCTGTGTCTTAAGTGTCCAACTAAGCTATAAACTCCAAAGAGTATAATTTTTCCTTTTATTTGTATGCATGTCTACCCTTAGGACATCTTCCACACTGTATATATAATTGCAGTAAATCTTTGCGGATGGCTTTGAAACGGCCAGGATGATAGAATGAACCTGTTGGCAATGTGTGTCTGCGACAGCTTGTCAAGTGTCAGTGGGATCATGTGAATCGTATATTCTAGGTCTTTGTTTGAAATAGATATATACACAGTCTACAAGACATGACAGGCAAAGTAGAAAAGCCCACATGAAGGTGAGCTCATGAGGAAGCAAGAGGGGAGGCTTGTATGCCTCGAACTCATGGCCATCCTCCTACCTCTGCCTCCCGGGTGCTGGGATTAAAGGAGTGCGACACCACACCCTACTCAAAAGTCTTTTTTTTTTTTTTTTTAAGACTCCAAGAAAACTTCTCAGAAGAAGCCTTTCAGTCAGGTCTTACAGAAGGACAGGATCGGAACACACACAGGAGACGGGGGCCTTGATCAAGACTCGAGTTATAATAAGAATGAGACCTTTCTGTCTTCAGCCCTCCGGAGTAATTAGAAGGCTAATAATAGGTATCAAATTAAAAAATATAAACTATCCCTTGTACATACTAGCTCATATGCCTGCTGGCAGAGCCATGTGTAAAGAGACCTGTGACAGGTGGGCATCTGCTTTTTAAAAAAAATTTTTAAATTTAATTTATTAATATTATTTTTTATTTTTAGAGAGAGAGAGAGAGACAGGGAGGGAGAGAGAATTGGTGCACCAGGGCCTCAGCCACCAAATTCGAACTCCAGAGAGCTTGCGCCACCTAGTGGGCATGCATGACCTTGCGCTTGCCTCACCTTTGTGCATCTGGCTTATGTGGGATCGGGAGAGTTGAACATGGGTCCTTAGGCTTCGCAGGCAAGCGCCTAAACTGCTGAGCCATCTCTCCAGCCCCTGCTTTGTTTCTTTAGTCTCCTGCCCGTCCTTCTTGCCAGGTGGCAAGTTGTATTATGTTCTTACCAGTTGTGTTTGGCATCACCATACAGTGAGGATTCTTGACAATAGTGCAACACCTAATAAATAGCCACCAGAACACACTTTTTGGAATGTTGGCACCTCTGTTATATAGATAGCCAAGTGGTCAGGAGCTAAAGAATCTGTCAAGCATTCCAGAAATCCTGTTGAGCAAACCCATTCTTCACTCCCTGCGTTTTTGATGTCAGGTAGTTTGTCTCTAATACACCTTCCAGGACTCCGAACCATGGTCTAGTTAAATGTTTAAATGCCTACTTTTTAAATTGGAAGTAAAATATGTAATTGCTTTGCTAATTAGGAGCACACTGGGGAGTTGGTTGGGAAGGAGAGAAGCTCTGACTTTGATAAATGGCTAGCTAAACATAAGGGCACTTGGTCTACATTGCATTTTATTGTGTTTCTTATGTAAGATACATGGCGTGACAGGAAGTTTCTGCATGTTCCCATATATTTATTCACAAATCCAGTATTCTACCCTAAGTTCATTCAAGACGTGGTAGTGTGTCTAAACAGTTTTATGGGATGCTAGGTACATGCTAGTATGTACAAGGGATAGTTTATATTTTTAAATTTGATACCTATTATTAGCCTTCTAATTACTCAGGAGGGCTGAAGACAGAAAGGTCTCATTCTTATTATAACTACTATTTTTTTTAAGCCCGAGGTAGGTAATAGGCAGGAGTTCATTTTAGGGGTTTTATTTTTTTCAAGGTAGGGTCTCACCCTAGCCCAGGGTGACCTGGCCCTCACTCTATAGTCCTAGGCTGGCCTGGAACTAACAGCGATCCTCCTACCTCTGCCTCCTGAATGCTGGGATTAAAGGTGTGTGCCACCACCCCGACGATGGTTTAGACTGCGGAAGAGTCATTTATTTCCAAGGAGTTCTAAACATTCTTGGAGAATATATATGTAATCTCCCCGGCTCATTGCATAGTCTGCAATTTAATAGCTACTTAGAAAGGCTTTGATCTAATTGTCCTTCTTTATGCCCATATATCGGTCCCCAAGGAAGGTCAGGCCTGATTCACTGTGGTTATGAAAGGAACCCCACATGGCAGAATGATATTCTGCGGAACATTTGGGTTAATGTGATTCATTGTGTCTAGAAAAACTTTTGGTGCAACTACTTCAAAAATTTCTTTTCACACCCGTCCTAGAGAGTGTACAGTTCTGTGCCCTGATGAAGTAAATTTGCTTGAAAAGTTAACATTTTATTTAAATAGAATTTATAAATTTTTTTGGTTGTTATTGCTATTTATTTATTTATTTGAGAGCAACAGAGAAAGAGGCAGAGAGAGAGAAAGAGGGGGGGGGATAGAGGGAGAGAGAATGGGTGCGTCAGGGCCTCTAGCCACTACAAACGAACTCCAGATGCATGCGCCCCCTTGTGCATCTGGCTGACGTGGGTCCTGGGGAATCGAGCCTCGAACCAGGGTCCTTAGGCTTCACAGGCAAGTGCTTAACCGCTAAGCCATCTCTCCAGCCCTAAATAGAATTTCTAGCTTATTCTTTTTTTAATTTTTTTAAAATATATTTTATGTATTTATTTGAGAAAAAGAGGCAGAGAGAGAGAATGGGCATGCCAGGGCCTCCAGCTGCTGCAAACAAACTCCAGACGCGTGCGCCCCCTTGTGCATCTGGCTAATGTGGGTCCTGGGGAATCGAGCCTCGAACCAGGGTCCTTAGGCTTCACAGGCAAGCTCTTAACCGCTAAGCCATCTCTCCAGCTCCTGGCTTCTTATTCTTGAAACACCTAAATCTTTCTTTGAAATAGTCTTAAGGCTATCGAATTCCAGAGTGACTGATTGGTACAGTCGTAATACCTCATTCTCTTTTTACTAATCAGAAAATGATGTTGCCTTTGAGACCTCAGTTTGCGTGCTTTCATGGGAGTGCAGAAAAAGTTTGTTTCTCAGTGAAGAAATTTCTCCATCTGTGGTTGGAGGGGGATAAAGCCAGCCACATGAGGGACTCCCGGGACCCTGCGTGGATGGTCGAGGAGTGTGAGAATGTTTCCCTGTGGAATAAAGAGTTGATGTGAAAGCGTGGCTGCAATGCAGAATGGTTTAGTTGCCTTGTTTTACTCTCACAAATCCTGTGGGGAGTATCCTCATTTTTGTATCTGTGCAAATTGAAAATCTAAATATGGGTGAGGTGTGATTTTTAATGAGAACACCCCATCCTCAGACCATGCTAAGGGCAGGTTTGCTCAGATGCATAGAGCCGCTGTGGGGGAGGCATTATTTTTACTGCCCTGTGTGCTTGCAGGGTAACCTAGGCAGCGGAGTACAGAAAAGCATATTCTGTGCACCGGATCACACTGCCCAACACTCAAACTTGCTTTTAAAATGTTATTTATTATTTTATTTTTAAAGAGAGAGAGACAGGCGGACAGACAGAGGGAAAGAGAGAGAGAATCGACAGGCCAGGGCCTCAGCCACTGAAATTGAACTCCAGGGAGCTTGCACCACCTAGTGGACATGTGCGACCTTGCACTTGCCTCGCCTTTGAGTGTCTGGCTTACATGGGATCTGCAGAGTCGAATATGAGTCCTTAGGCTTCACAGGAAAGTGCCTTAACTGCTAAGCCATTTCTCCAGCTCAAAATGTTATGTTTCTAAGTTATAATGTCTACTACAAGATCAGTGTTATGTGTATTGAGTTTCACTGTGACATTGCCATACATGCATCACTGCGTTTTCGTGGTATTCACCCTCCCAATGACCTTCTCTCACCCTCCTCTCTCTCAACCTTCTCTTCCCCTTCCCCTAGTAGTCCTGCTAATACTTTCAGGTCTCTTTTCATTTTATTTGTTTATTTATTTATTTGACAGTGAGAGATAGAGAGAGACAGGCAGCAGACAGAGAGAGAGAGAAAGGGAGAGAGAGAGAGAATGGGAACGCCAGGACCTCCAACCACTGCAAACAAACTCCAGATATATGCACCACCTTGTGCATCTGGCTTGTGTGGGTTCTGGGGAATTGAACCAAGTTCCTTTGGCTTTACAGGCAAACACCTTAACCACTAAGCCATCTCTCCAGCCCTCTTTTTTCTTTTTAAATTGTAGCTTCCACAAATGAGAGAAAGCATTTAATATTATCTTTCTCTTACTTATTTTGCTTAACATGACTTTCAGTTCTGCCCATTTTTTTTTTGTTTTTATTTTTATTTGAGAGTGGGAGAGAGAGAGAGAGAGAGAGAGAGAGAGAATGGGTGTGCCAGGGTCTCCAGCCACTGCAAATGAACTCCAGATGTGTGCGCCCCCTTGTGTTTCTGGCTTATGTGGGACCTGGAGAGCTCAGCCTCGAACTGGGGTCCTTAGGCTTCACAGGCACGCGCCTAACTGCTAAGCCATCTCTCCAGCCCCATATGGCTTTTGATAGTAGAGACTTACAGAATCTGCAGACTCTGGTCTCAGTAGGGATTGTAGAAACCACAGTCTTCTCACTCAAGTACAGAGGGACAATTTGCTGGAGTTGAAAGTTCTAGTAAGAAACATGTCCGAAGATGACATGAAAGAAAAATTGGTTCCCTGGGAAAATAATGCTGCTGAAACTAAGTGAAAGATGTTTTACAATATTCTCTTCACTCCACATTTGTTCTAGCAGTGAAGTGGGCCATTTAAGAAGGAAACTAACTGGCTTAGGCCAAAGCCAGTTTCCTTAAAACCACGTGAGAGTCTAGACATGACAGAAATGGAATCCTGACTCCATTCCCCCCTTGCTAGGTTGTCAGTAAGTAGGGTTTTATGTCACATAAAATAGTCCGTGTGCGAAACAAGGTGTTCGCTGCCTTTTGTGATGGAGACTCAAAGGCCAGTCAGGAAGACAGCTGTCAAGCAGAAGTTTAAACTGGATGGTTGTCTACCCCATTCTGGTGTGGAGAGAGAGTGAGAACAACGGGGGGCGGGGGGCAATGCAGATCGGAGCGGAGCACACTGCTCATTGCCTGTGTCCAGATGTGCGGAAATGCGCAGCTGCAGAACACATGCACAGGACAAGAAGTGCAAGGGCACATCGGAGAGAGGAACTGAAAGTTGGGAAGAGAAACGCAAGGGTTGTCGATTCATTTACATGTGCTTTTTAAGATTTGTTTTTACTTATTTATTAGAGAGAGAGAACCATGTTCCCAGTGATAGCATTGGTAATCACCATGCATTTTCTTACTTGTGTTTTTTAAAGGTTATTTTTATTTATTTATTTATTTATTTATTTATTTATTTATTTATTTATTTATTTGGTTTTTTGAGGTAGGGTCTCACTCTGGCTCAGGCTGACCTGGAATTCACTATGTAGTCTCAGGGTGGCCTCGAACTCTCGGCGATCCTTCTACCTCTGCCTCCCGAGTGCTGGGATTAAAGGCGTGCGCCACCACACCCGGCCTTTATTTATTTATTTGAGAGTGACAGACAGAGAGAGAAAGAGGCAGATAGAGAGAGAATGGGCATGCCACAGCCTCCGGTCACTGCAAACAAACTCCAGATGCGTGTGCCCCCTTGTGCATCTGGCTAACGTGGGCCCTGGGGAAAGCGGGGTCCTTAGGCTTAACAGGCAAGCGCTTAACCGCTAAACCATCTCTGCAGTCCTTTTTTTTGTTTGTTTGTTGTGAGATGAGGTCTCCCTATGTAGCTTAGTCTGGCCTAGAATTCCCCATCTTCCTTTGTTAACATCCCTTGAGTGCAGGGATTATAGTCCTACATTCTATTTTGGGGTACTCCCGAATTTGCCTTTTTGATGCTCTGCTTGATTGAATGTGGTGTTATTACTATACTGTAGATGCGTCAGTGTCAACAATGACCTTTCCTGCTGTGTTCCGTAGGAAGACTATGATCGTCTGAGGCCTTTGTCTTATCCCATGACTGACGTCTTCCTCATCTGCTTCTCTGTGGTAAATCCAGCCTCATTTCAGAATGTGAAAGAGGAGTGGGTACCAGAACTTAAGGAATATGCACCGAATGTTCCCTTTTTATTAATAGGAACTCAGGTATGTCTGCTTTGATTTCACCCATTTAAGAATAGGCTTAAGTGGGTACAGTGCCAATTTGGCGGGGGGGGGGGCATTTCTCTCAGATCCCATGATTAGCAATTGATGTGTTTAATCTCAATTTCAAGTTCATAACTTTTCTGTTGTATTACTGGGGGGAAAAAAAGTAGTTGCAAGGGAGAAATAGTTATTGGTAACTTTTAAAATCCAATTCTTTCTTTAGTTAACCTTTGTATCTGTATGGGGGAGGATTAAGTGGGGTTTTGGTCTTCTATAAAAGACTTATAATATTATGGGACATTATTGACTTTTCTTAATTAGATTGATCTCCGAGATGACCCCAAAACTTTAGCAAGACTGAATGATATGAAAGAAAAACCTATATGTGTGGAACAAGGACAGAAGCTAGCAAAAGAGGTAACGGAACATTTGCAGCATTTAAAAATAACTGTAAAGGTAACAGTAGAAGGTAACTCTTACTGGGTACCTACTGTGTGCCATGCTTACTGGGTACGCACTCTGTGCCAGGCACTGTGCTGAGTTATTTCTTGGGCATTGCTTCATTGAATCCCTCCACCCACTTGGTGGGCAAGTCTGTGTCCTGGTTGTGGAGAAGAGAAAATGGAGGCCTGGAGATGTCAGAGAACTCTTTCCCAGGGTCCTGAGTAGAAGGTGGGCGGAGTTGGATTCCGATCCAAAGCCAGACTCCAGGTCCCAGGCTCCGTTCCCTGTGCTGGGTAGCACAGCCGTCTTTTCTTTCAAGGTCATGTAGAAAGAGACGTTGGAAGTAGGTGCTGAGGCTTTAAGCCCTTCTTAATTATTTAAACATGTGTTGGGCTGGAGGGATGGCTCAACAGTTAAAGGCACTTGCCTGCAAAGCCTAAGGACCCAGGTTCGATTCCCCAGGACCCATGTTAGCCAGATACATAAAAGGGCGCACGCATCTGGAGTTCATTTGCAGTGGCTGGAGGCCCTGGCGTGCCCATTCTCTCTCTCTCTCTCCTTCTTCTTCTGTCAAATAAATAAATATGACATTTTAAACATGTGTACTTTGCCAAAATAGGCTCTGTTCTCAGTTAAGGCTCTAAATTTGTGATTAAAAATATGACAGTTGGGCTGGAGAGATGGCTTAGCGGTTAAGCGCTTGCCTGTGAAGCCTAAGGACCCCGGTTAGATGCTCGGTTCCCCAGGACCCACGTTAGCCAGATGCACAAGGGGGCACATGTGTCTGGAGTTTGTTTGCAGTGGCTGGAGGCCCTGGCGCACCCATTCTCTCCCCCTCTCTCTCTCACACACACACTCAAATAAATAAATAAATAAACAAACAAAAAATGACAATTATGGCTAGATTTTCTTTTAAACAAGTAAATAAATAAAATGGTGATGTACATGAGACCTTGAAACCTACTTTCTTTCTAACTCCTAAGCTTGGTTTACTTTTGTCCTCCATTTGATTCCAAGGCTCTGGGAGTCAACTTATTTTTTTAATGTTTTGATTTTTTTGTGTGTGTTTGTTTTTTGCTTTTTCATGGTAGGGTTTCACTCTAGCTCAGGCTGTCCTGAAATTCACTATGTAGTCCCAGGCTGGCCTTGAACTCACAGCTATCCTACTTTGGCCTCCCACGTGTTGGGATTAAAGGCATGCGCCACCACGCCCAGCCCTATAAAGTCTTTTTAAATGTACTCTTCAGCAGCAGCAGAAAGCAGGAAACTTTCAGGAAGGCAGTTTTACCCAAAGCAAACAAGTGGTTCCACTAACAAGGCATTTTAGGAATTCCTTGCATTCAATTTTGAATTGTCATGGAGACAAAGAATTTCTAATTGCATAAAGGTAAATGTCATAAATGATGTTGATTTTACTACATAAAGATGTATGACCATTATGAAATGCCAGAAATAAAAAGTCACAGACTTAATATGGATGGCAAAAATATGGGTTAACATCATTAATATTCATCTAGGGACCCCTTGCATAAAATGAATCAATCCAAAAAAGATTATATATCCAATTGAAAAGGAGTTAAAAATTATCCCAGAAAACTGACCAACAAATGCAGATTGTATTGAAGATAGGAATGTTGAAACTCATTTAGTATCAGATATAAGTTCAATTTTTTAATTTATTCTTTTTTAGATATTTTGTTTATTTATTTATTTGAGAGGAAGAGGGAGAGGGAGAAAGAATAGGAATACCAAGGCCTCCAGCCACTGCAAATGGACTCCAGATGTATGTGCCCCTGTGGGTCCTGGAGAGTCAAACCAGAATCCTTTGGCTTTGCAGGCAAACACCTTAACCATTAAGCCATCTCTCCAGCACAGAAGTTCAATTTTTACATACAAAATTGGCAAAAAGTGAATTATGCTTACTGTTTCTGGGACACAGGGAAATGGCCACACTATTATATTGATGATCATTGAATAATAGGTAAAAGCCTTAAAATCATGTTCACCTTTTCTTTTTCTTTATTGTTTTTTTCAAGGCAAGGTCTTGCTCTAGCCCAGGCTGACCTGGAATTCACTATGTAGTCTCAGGGTGGCCTTGAACTCACGGCGATCCTCCTACCTCTGCCTCCCGAGTGCTGGGATTAAAGGCGTGCACCACCACATCCAACTTCACTTTTTCTTTTATTTCTTTTTTTTTTTTTTGAGAGAGAATTGGTACACCAGGGCCTCAGCCGCTGCATTCACACCCCAGATGCTTGCACCACCTAATGGGCATGTGCGACCTTGCACTTGCCTCACCTTTGTGCGTCTGGCTAATGTGGGATCTGGAGAGTCAAACCTGGGTTCTTAGGCTTTGCAGGCAAGTGCCTTAACTGCTAAGCCATCTCTCCAGCCCTTGCATTCACTTTTGATCAAACAATACCTTACATCGGAATTTATCCTAAAAAATTTTTAGGATGTTGGTCAAAGATAGTGTCAGTTAGACTGGCGAGAGTTTTGGGGATTTATTGCCAGCATAATCAAAATTGTTGGTATTAAATTTCAAATGTTCTCACTAAGGAAACATTAAGTCTTTGAGGCTATAGTTACATTAATTAGCTCTACTCTGTCATTCTATGCTGTAAGCCTCTCTCTCTCCTTTGTGCCCTATAAATATATACAATTATAATTTGTTCAAATTACAAGTAAAACAGTTAGTAGGGGTGAGCTTCAAGAGATGACTGCAGGGCAGGAGAGATGGCTCAGTGGGTAAAGTACTTGCCTCATAAACATGAGGACCCGAGTTTGAATCCCTGGAACCTACGTAAATGCCGTACCTACATAATCTCACCACTGGGGGCAGGGATGAGTGAGAATGGTTGGGGCTCACCAGCTGGCTAGTGTGGCTTAACCAGTGAGCTCTAGGTTCGTTCAGAGACCCTTTCTCAAAGAGTAACGTGGAGCACAACTCAGGAAAACTCTTAACGTCCACCTCTGGGCTCTGCATGCACCTGAACACACATGCACGCATGCCCCACGCGTACACACACGCGCACCACACACATACCTTTGCCAAAGAAGAGGTAACTGTGAGGCTGGAGGGATGGCTTAGTGGTTGAGGCGTTTGACTGCAAAGCCAAAGGACCCAGGTTTGATTCCCCAGGACCCACATAAGGCAGATGCCCAAGGTGGTGCACGCATCTGGAGTTACAGTGGCTAGTCACCCTGGTGTGTCCATTCTCTCTCTCTCTCTGTGTCCCTTTTTCTCTCTGTCAAATAAATCAAAACTACTGTATCTCTAACGGCTCATAGTAAGTATCTCTTAGAGCTGTACTGTGCAACTCAAAGTGGAAGAAGGCAGCTAGAAAACACTACAGTCCCTCTGTACTGCGGCAGCATCAGCACATTTGACTTCCGTTCTCAGGCCGAAGCGGGGGCCTAAGCGGGAGGCCTCACACGTGGTAGCTGAAAACCAGCACCGAGCGACACCCCCACCTGGCTTCCTCGGGAAACACGCCCTCACTTGGCTTCACTGCATTCTGCCGTCCTCTGGGCCTCTCCTCCATCCCTCTGTCATCCCATGGTCCCTGGATGTCCGTGGGCTCCAGCACTCTGTCTTCTATTCCCACGTCTAGGGAGCTGCCGTCCGATCATGGCAATCCTAAAGGTTGCACCCCTAACCTCCAAACAAGACTGACCATCCAGTCTGCTTGGGCTGGAGAGATGGCTTAGCGGTTAAGCGCCTGCCTGTGAGGCCTAAGGACCCCGGTTCGAGGCTAACCAGGTCCCACGTTAGCCAGATGCACAAGGGGGCGCACGCGTCTGGAGTTCGTTTGCAGAGGCTGGAAGCCCTGACGCGCCCATTCTCTCTCTCTCTCTCTCTCTCTCTCCCTCTATCTGTCTTTCTCTCTGTGTCTGTCGCTCTCAAATAAATAAATAAATAAATAATTATTTAAAAAAAAAAAAAAGACTGACCATCCAGTCTGCTCATCCAGCAAGTCCATCCGAGTGGCCATGCATCTCAAAACTAACGTGTCCAAAACAAAATTCCCAAGTCCACCTTCCAAGCTGGGCATTCCATTACTCAGGCCCCAAACCTTGAAGCTGTGCTTGACCTGGCTCTCTCTCTCTCTCTCTCTCTCTCTCTCTCATACCATACGTCCACTCCTCAGCAAAATATATTGTTCTACCAATCAACAGATTCAAGTTCCAAACATTTTCTTTTTTTTCTCACCATCCCTGGCCTGGAATTCTGACTTGCCTCTGCTTCCGTCTCTGACCCATGACCATCTGCCATTCACCACAGCAGCCAGAGCGAGTCTCGGGGTGTAAGCTCTGTCCATCAGGTCGCTGGTCAGGCCAGAACCTTCCTTTATGTTCCTGGCACAAAGACCAGACTGGTGGCCCAGTCATGGTGTTCCCTCTGTCCTCCTCACTGTTCTCCAGGACACTGGCTCCTTAATCGTCTCAAAGGTCCCTCAGCACATTTGTCCTTTGTTGTCCCTTTACCTGGGCATGTCCTTCCCTCCTTCCAGGTCTCAGCTCAGATGTCGCTCTCCACTCCCCAACCCATCTCATCTTCCTGTTTCTCTCCACCCTTCCTCCCTCGTGAGAGCAGGGCAGGGACCTCACTCTGTCACATTTGGCAAATTCAAGAGTGTACAGTTACTTTTCAGTGAACGAACAGGTCCACCCTCAGAGTGAAAGCTAGTTATGAACGACCTCAACACTGCCTCGCTGGGCTGGAGAGGTGGCTTAGCACCTAAGTGCTTGCCTGTGAAGCCTGAGGACCCCGGTTCGAGGCTCGATTCCCCAGGACCCACGTTAGCCAGATGCACAAGGGGGCACACACGTCTGGGGTTCGTTTGCAGTGGCTGGAGGCCCTGGCGCGCCCATTCTCAATCTCTCTCTCCCCCTCTTCCTCTCTCTGTCGCTCTCAACTAAATCAATAAAAATAAACAAATTAAAAAAGAAAAACCGCCTTGCTGAACTTCGTCACCCTCAGACGTCCACCACAAACCCTCCTGCCCTCTGGTGTCTTTTCTGAGTCATGGATGTACCCAGTTATTTCCTGCCTCAGAGTCTTCACATCTGTGGCCCTCTGGATCCCTCACTGCTTAACCTTCACCTGCTGAGATACCTTCCCTGACCACAAGCACCCCCCATCTGCTCTTTCTCTCCCCCTAGTATTTACTGACTTCTAAATATTCTCCCCTTTGTACGCCCCCACACAGCAGGGCACTTTGGCTCTTCGCTTCAGTGGACATATCCCCAGCATCCAAACAGTGGTGTACATATGGCAGGTACCTGATAGGTGATGAACGAAAGAATTTTTCACAGGCAGGTCTGAAAGGACATGCACTGGTGTGCTAACCCATTGGCTCTGTCTGGGAAGCGTGAATGTGGATGCTTAGTCATTTCTGCATAGCTGTATTTTATAATTTTCCTTAAAATGTACTGTATAAAAATTTTACATATTTTGGTGTTTGTTTTTTTTTTCTCTCTCTCTCTCTCACAGATAGGCGCATGCTGCTATGTGGAATGTTCAGCTTTAACCCAGAAGGGATTGAAGACTGTTTTTGATGAGGCTATCATAGCCATTTTAACTCCAAAGAAACACACGGTGAAAAAAAGAATAGGATCAAGATGTATAAACTGTTGTTTGATTACGTGAGAAACATCTTCCGTGGCCAAGGAAACTGACAATTTTTTCCCCCTTAGAAAGCATTTGAGATGCTCCACCTGTGCCCAGACCTCTTACAATGAAGCAGTTTAAAATTCAAGAGGCAGAGGGCACCTGTCCTCAACATTCTATAAAGTTCATTAAGAATGTTTCTTAGCAACAAACAGCATCTGAAGCCACAATCTACTATAAATACTTTATTTCAACTAGAAGGTACAATCTCTCAGGGGCTTCATAGCTTTAGAAGCTACAATCACATTATGTTGAAACAACTTTAAAAACCAGTGCTGAACTGGAATGCTTGGCTTGGACCACACACACGTCTCTGCACAGCCCTATGGAATCCGCACAAAGAAATAGCGCCTCCTTTTTGCTCCTCTTAATTGTTCTTGTATGTAAGTTGCTTTCTATTCCGGTATATCCAGAGGGGTGAAATGACCAGGCCGGCCACGTAGCCGAAGGTGGCTCCGAGGGTACAGGAGATGGGCCACACCTGAGGGCACAATGTAGGAGATCAAGACAGACAGACGTTTTGTTATGACTTGAGCACAAATTAAAGCGTAACCTAAGTATTTCTATAGTAAAGCTTAACGTGCTTTTCTTAAAAGAATGCCAAAAGTATAATAGGTCATAACTGCATTGATCATGAACACTAAAAATGTACACACTTTAGTTAACGTGCATTAAATTGTAACGAGGCTTCTGGCAACTGTAGATTTAGTTTGGGATCCCCAAGCTGCATGAGATACATGCTGAAATTAAAAATCAAAATTTTACATCAGAGTTGGCCACAATCCTGGACTCAAATGAGCCCTCTGAATTAGATGGTCATTTTTTTTTAAATTTCCACATTGACTGTACACATAAAAAAATCAAAAAATGTGTATGCTAACCAAACCTTAGGAAACTACTTAAATTGTGTCAAGAAGGAAAGACCTAACATCTTGGCAGGACACGTGGAATTTTTCAGAGTAACTGCTTCCATACATAAAACTGAGGTCCCCTTTCAGATACAGGTACGGTGACCGAGGCAGAAGTCACAGACCCACAACGTGTGTCCATTCCTAGAGTGTGCATCAGACAAACCCTGCTGGCTCCCAAACACCCACTTTCCCCAGCCGTCTTCCATCGTACCACGTTAGACTAAGCCGGAAGTAAATAATGCTGATTTATTTAACACCCAGGTGGTATGTGTTGGCCCCTAGGCTAAGGCTCTGCCTAGAACACACCGGGAAACAGATTTTCATGTCCATCTCAACGCTCACTTAGTACTGGAGCCATTTCTAAGTCTTTCTCTGGGGAACAGGCCATGGAAGTGGAGGTTAACCACGATAAGAACTGGCTCTGTTACCTAACTGGCTTCTTTCATTGGTCTGCTATGGATCTGCCTTATTCCAAATGCCATGCAACAGACAGCAGTGCTAGACAGAGGTGTGCCATGAGCTACCTGTTGCAGTTGAGAGAAGCAAAATCGAATCCGTAATTCGTTCCCAGTCTTTCTTACATTGAAATTTGCCGTTGCCTGGATGACTGCTGCTCCTGTCTTTGGTAGGCTTCTGTTCATTACCTTGATTTGCACTTAGAGCTCTGTCTGCTGCACAGATTGGGTAACGGAACACTAAACATTTATACTTGAAAACGTCAGCCTTAAATGTTCAGATCAGTCACACAGCTAGGATGTACGATCTGGCCTGCGAGCTTTGTAGAGGTTTTGAAAAGATGAGCAACATCTCCCATTGAAGAGTGGGGAGTCCTGGACAGGAGCCGTGTTCTCTGAACTGACGCTGGATGGCCTTACGTATGCTCAAAAGGAACATCTCTAACTCCCTTGTTTGGATCTATTTTTAGATAGACTTGAAGGAAATTGTGAACATCAACTGATATATTAGCTAAGTTGTCCAACCGTGTAAGGGAATTAAGACAGTAAAACAATTACTCTTTTCCAAGTTGCCTTTGGAGATTTGATGGGGATTTTTTTTTTTTCTTTCAAATTTTCATCGGTGAAACCCTTCACACTTTGTTTATTAGACAGTGTAAGTTAAAAATCTAGAGTTGTCCTGTCCTGAGAGAAAAATGGGTTAGGAATCTGGATATGTTACACTGGTATCATCCTGTGTCTTCCCTGGGCCTCAGTTTCCCCACACCATCACGGGAGCGAGAACAGATATTCCCAGAGCCTCTCCCGTCATGCGCTCTTATTGCTCTCCCCTTTTCCCAGTAGTCACTGTTGACGTCGCCTTTTCAGCTTCGCTGTCACCGCATGGTAAGGGTCGTGTAAGCAGGCTGTCAGAACGCTGAGCGAGGACGACTGCGTCATCTGAGCCTCAGGTGCCTTAGATGCTCTATTGACCTTGATGGGGCTTGGAGTTTCCCATCGCTTATCAAGAGCTCTGTAATTGTGTTCGTTACTTAGTAGTTCTTTTTGCAAAATCTTATTTGCCATTTTAACTAAAAACCAAAGATTTGTTTTCTATTCATGAGCAGATTGTAGAAAAGCTGCCTTATTTTTCAGAAGCATATCTTCATCAAAGGCTTAAGGTTTTAAGAGAAATTTAAGACAACTCTATGGAATGATTATTTCAAACTAGTGAGGGAAATACAATACTTCAGAAAATTTAATTAGCATGATTTGTGTTAGTGAATTCACATACATTGCTTCAAATACGGTCATGTATGGAAGAATGTAGAAAATATTTATAGTTAATCAGTTTTTTTTGTGTGTGTGTAAGAGAATTAGTTCTAAAGTCCTTACAAGTAATTTTAGGGGCTCCTCGAAACCTTACTTGGCATTTTGCTAATGTATGCCCTTATTCTATCTTTACGGAAGCATTTTAGCTTCCCAGTGTTGACTTATCATGTTTCCAATAAGCGGAGCTTGCGTTCATGGTATTTGTTATGAATTACCTTAGTTACTTTAGACACTGCCTCTATTTGATTTTCAGTTACTTATTTTAAATACCAAATTAAATACTGCTTTGTTGGTTGTTGCTTTTTAAACGATTGTTATTTTAACAGTGTCCCTTCTTAACTCATGGGGTACCAATAAAATGAGTTGCATAGTTTACTACGTATGTAAAGTGCTGGACTTCTTACCCTAGTAGTTTTTATTTTACACCAAATGAAAATCTTTGGGAAAAGAGTCTTCTCTTTGCTGCGAGACTGCTCACCCTTGGCAACACATGAGCACCTTCACTTTGTTACAAGGTCGAAGTGTATGGACAATAATCCCTTATGAGCCCCAGCCAAACTGCAACTTGGGTCACTAAATTTTGCTTTCATCACTGATTTTAGTGTGGTCTATTGTTGCAAACACATTATTCTCAAATACATTCTCACATATCCCTTAAACAGCCTCCCTACTCCACCTCCAATGAACCTGCCAATAAAATAAATGTTGACTAAAAACTTTTGTTTGAGGCCAGCCTGGACTAGAGTGAAACCCTACCTTGAAAAACCTAAAAAAAAAAAAAAAAAAAAAAATTTGTCGGGGGGGGGGACTGGAGGTATGGCTTAGAGGTTAAGGTGCTTGCCTGCAAAGCCAAAGGACCCAGGTTCGATTCCCCAGAGCCCATGTAAAACAGATACACAAGGGGGCACACACATCTGGAGTTTGTTTGCAATGGCTGGAGGCCCTGGCATGCCTACTCTCTCTCAAACAAATAAATAAAAATAAAATATTTTTAAAAAATTTGTCTGGGGCTGGGGAGATGACTTAGTGGTTAAGAGACTTGCCAGGGAAGCCAAAGGACGCAGGTTCAATTCCCCAGGACGCACGTAAGCCATAGATGCACAAAGACATCTGGACTTTGTGTGCAGTGGCTAGAGGCCCTAGCCCACCCATTCTCTCTCCCTCTCTGCCTTTCTCTCTCTTAAATAACTAAACAAGCAAATAAATAAGAAAAACAAAAGTTTTGTCTGAAGGGTGAAGGCTTGGAGCACTTGGGGCACTTGGCGATTCACTGTCATGTAAAACTCAAGAAATCCAGGGCACAAGCAAAGAAAAGTTGCTCTGGCTTTTAAGAGAGTTCTGGAACTGGGCTGTGCTTGCTGTGTACAGGATAGCCTGTTCAGACTCCTGAAAGAGTCTTTCGAACGAGGAGTTCCCCGTAATCTCAGGGCACTTCTGACCTTGTGGGCCAAGATACACAAAGAACAGCTTGGGGAGGCTGCCCACTAGGGCCCACTCCCAGGAAGTGTCCCATACTCTTAGGATTCATTTAAAAATTGAAAGCTGGGCTGGGGAGATGGCTTAGTGGTTAAGCGCTTGCCTGTGAAGCCTCAGGACCCCGGTTCGAGGCTTGATTCCCCAGAACCTACGTTAGCCAGATGCACAAGGAGGTGCACGCATCTGGAGTTCATTTGCAGTGGCTGGAGGCCCTGGCGCGCCCATTCTCTCTAACTCTATCTGTCTCTTTCTCTGCCTGTCACTCTCAAATAAATAAATAAAATAAACAAAAAAATTAAAAACTGAAAACTACTCCATGGGACAACTTATACTGGCTTGTCTAATAATCCTAGTTTAATCATGTACTTTAATAACAAGATTTTTTTATTTAAAACTATTTCCTTATCTTACATGTAAGGCTTCTATTTAACAATCTGGTGCCATAAATAGGAGTTAAAAATATGTGATGCCCATTAGACAGTTCAGGTGAATAGATAGCAACTTGAGATAGCATAATTCTGTTTTAGGTAAGGAAAATGGGAAAAGTAGCACAAAGGCATTCCTGTGCACAAAGTCATTCATAAGCGCCTGCTACCAAAGTGGCAATCGACTTTTTATCCGGTTTCTCAGAACTGTAAATGCTGAAGCTACTATGTAGAAAAACCAACTCATGCTGCAGAACAATATGATATAATACACATGCATCAAATGAGTGAAAGGGAAAACCTATTTTAAAAGATAAGTGGCAGGATGGGGAGAAGGCTCAATGGTTCAAGGCATTTGCTTGCAAAATCTGCAAGCACAGGTTCAGCTCTCCAGCACCCATGTTCAGGCCAGATACACAAAGTGGCACCTATGTCTGCAGCTCATTTGCAGCAGCAAACGGTCTTGGTGCTTGCTTGCTCGCTCTCTCTCTCTCTCTCTCTCTCTCAAGTAAATAAATAAATTTTTTTGTTTTTAGTTTTTGAAGTAGGGTCTCACTCTAGCCCAGGCTGACCTGAAATTCACTGTGTAGTCTCAGGGTGCCCTTGAACTCACGACGATCCTCCTACCTCTGCCTCCCGAGTGCTGGGATTAAAGGTGTGTGCCACCACGCCTGGCTAATAAATACAGATTTCAAAAACATGACTGGCTATTCATGTGAAAAATACGTATCCGTGGCATGCACAGTGCACATGGCTATAATCCCAGCACTCAGAGGCTGAAGCAGAGGGTGGTATAGCTGAGGCTAACCTGTGCTACATAACACGACCCTGCCTCAGGAAAAAAAATAAAAAAAGAGCTGGGCATGGTGATGCACACCTGGAAATCCCGTACTTCAGAGAATCGCATGAGCTTGAGGCCAGCGTGGGCAAAAGAGGGAGTTCCAAGATAGGTTTGAGTTACACTGTGAAACACTGTCTCAAAAAATAGAAAGCCTTCCACCCACAAATAACTGACTGCTGCTCCCACAACGCATAACCCACGACCCCATGAGGAATAACTGCAACCCCACTGAGGAGTGTGCCCAACAGAATGGGGGCAGGGATGAGGGAAAGAAGGGTACCAACATATGATGAGCCCACACGAAATATGTTGTTAATACTAATAAAGACAAATCAAAGAAAAAGCACAAGTGGGCTGAGGCTGTAGCTTCAAATTTCAAATTCAGCTGTTGAAAATACATTTTGTTAGCTTCATAAAACATGAAAGGGCCTAAGAAGAGACCTGATTATCTGGTTTGATTTCTTTATTCTTATTTAAGTAGTTCTAAGTTTTCTTTTAAATTTGTGTGTGTGAGAAAGAGAAGGTGAGAGAGAGAGAGAGAGAGAGAGAGAGAAGGACTTTTGCCACTGCAAACAAACTGCAAATGCACGCACCACTTTGTGCGTCTGTCTTTACATGGGTACTGAGGAACCAGACCCGGGTCATCAGGCTTTGCAGGCAAGGACATGTAACTGCTGAGCTATCATCTCCAGTTCCTAATTCCTTTTAAAGGTAGGACCACTGAAGTCGGACTTTAAAAGCACTGGGAAGGTTTTCAGACACAAAGGAATTATGAGCTTTAAATACGTTTCCACAATTACATTACATTCTGCTCTGAAATACAGACATCCTCAGAGTGGCTATGGCATTTAGGGGAAATGATGAGGAAAGAAAGCAATTTAATGCCTACTCAAACTATTCCAAAAAGAACTAAGCTATGACCATTAAAAAAAAAAAAAAACAGAAAGAAAGAAATGCTATGCTTGGCTCTTTGGCAGAGAAGAGGTTCACAACGTAGGTGTAGGTGGGCTCTTAACTGAACCCTAAACTTTGTGCCTGCCAGCAGAATAATGTTGAACAAGACGTGTACTCCTTCCCTCCCACACTTTGACTTTCTGGAGGGTAAAAATGGGAATGAAGTCTACCTTGCTCTACAGTTGTCATGATTAAATTACTTCTGGGGGAGTGCCAAGCCTCATGCCTGGTATGAGGAAACACTTACAAATGTTACTGTGTTCTTTCCATTATTATCTGAAATGTCACACAGGCTGGAAAATGATTACAAATCCAAATACAACCACAAATTTGTTTAAAAAGTACCAAATGAACAGAAATGGAAGTTAATACTTTACCAAACTAAGGACTCCTGAGAAAAATGAACACGACAACAATCCGTAACAATTGCACTCTCTGATAAATGAGAATTCAGTAAATAGTAGATCTTACAGTTTTGGGTGTGCTGAAAGTCAAGTCATGAAGCCACTTCTGCAGGTCACAAGTGCCACAGTATTAGTTAAGCAGTAACTACAGGCCAGGGGCTGAGCGAAGCATTTTAGAGTGACTTTATTATTTAATCCTCACTGGTAAGAGGCACAGCCAGAGTGTGAACCCAGTAATCTGATACCACAGCGCTTAATCATATGTGGTTTTGCCAACCTAATAATAAATACCTAATAATGAAACATGGGTTAACCCCCCCACCCTTGCCAGCTTCCTTTGCTCAAAACCACCAACATCATTCTTAAACTTCCAGTAATTATTTTATAACAGGGAATACTGGTCCTTTTTTGATAAAGAACTGACGTTTTCAGATGAAGAGGGGGGGGGGAGCTTAGAGCTGCCTAGTCTATAAAACAACTAATATTTAAAGCATATTAAATTGGAATCTAAGTTAATCCGAATCTAAATTGTTAATTAAATTCCTATGCAGAACAGTAGTACCCAAGTATCTGTTATCCTTACAGACCACGTCCTTTGTATACAGGGATAACATCCTTTGTGGCTGTCTTGCTATTGCAGATAAAGGATCAAATCATAATATGCAAAGTTTTCTGCGATCCAAATATTAATTTCATCATTAAGTATAAGCTCTCTCTAGGAGTGAAGAGATGAGATGAATTTTAAATATCAACAAAATGTTGATAACTAACAATGTAGTGGAACTACCCTACTATGCTCTGGGTGACCAACTCTGCTTGCTGCCCTTCTAGAAAACAAAAGCTTCCTGCAAGTGCTGATGTCTAGGATCTTTCAGCGCTTGTCATTACGTAAAATCACCTAAGTTTCATATTAAGCGGAAAATAAATTTTGTGTTTAAGACTAGTATTTTTTTTAATTTTTTTTGTTCATTATTTATTTATTTATTTGAGAGTGACAGAGAGAGAGAGAGAAAGAGACCAAGAGAGAGAGAGAAAGAGACCGAGAGAGAGAGATTAAGAACAGGCGCGCCAGAGCTTCCAGCCACTGCAAACGAACTCCAGATGAATGCGCCCCCTTGTGCATCTGGCTAACGTGGGTCCTAAGGAAACGAGCCTCGAATCTGGGTCCTTAGGCTTCACAGGCAAACGCTTAACCACTAAGCCATCTCTCCAGCCCAAGACTAGTATTTTTTGTTTTGTTTTGTTTTGTTTTGTTTTTGTTTTTTTGAGGTAGGGTCTCACTCTGGTTCAGGCTGACCTGGAATTAACTCTGTCATCTCAGGGTGGCCTTGAACTCATGGCGATCCTCCTACCTCTGCCTCCCGAGTGCTGGGATTAAAGGCATGCACCACCACGCCCGGCCCAAGACTAGTATTTTAATGGGACTTTCCAGTCACTTAATGAAGAGACAATTTAAAAAATATAAATGTTTTAAATTTCTCATTATAGAACTCACATTTCAATCTTATGCTTGGCCTCAGGAACACTAAACAAAATCAGATTTGAGCTCAAAGTAGAAGAAAAATGGAATTAAAACAGGTAACAGGTTTTGTTGGGCTTGGTGTGTTTTTCAAGAAAGTATAACTACTTAACCAGATACTCCAGTTTCTCTAACTAGAACCTAAATAAAATATCATAACCCCAAAAAGTTTGATTTACTATAAGCAAACTAAACACAGGGTCTACAGGAAAAGAGAACTAAAATCGCTTTTTAATAACATGTCATATTTTAGATATACTGCATACAGTGATGTGCTCATGAAATCTGCGGTAGCAAACTCTATGTGAAGGAAATGTGATATTCCCTTATCTGATTCATGGCTTCTCTGGCAGATTCTGTCAGCACCAGGAGCCATGCTGAGTTTCTTGTGTATGGAGCTAGAAATATTGAAAATATAACAATTACATACCAGACTTGTTTGTTGAGAATAACAAGCAGAAGAAAAAAGAAACTTCACCATTTTTCCAGTTCACTAGAAAACAACTAAGAGCAGGGCAAATGTGTATAATAAAAGATTTTTGAACTTTCATTTTTTAAATATTCATTAGAAGGAGTACAGGTGTACCACGGCTTTCTGCCACTGCAAACAAGCTCCGATGCATGTGCCATGTTGTGGATTCGGCTTTCCGTGGGTACTGGAGAATCAAACCCAGGTCGTTAGGCTTTGCAGGCAAGCATCTTAACCTCTGAGACATCTCTCTAGCATGATAAAAGATTTTTAATTACATGCAAAGTCTGTTATTCCTCATCATACGTATGTATCCTGAGGAGTAAGTGGGCCATCATTAATATTTTTTTTTTTTTTTGAGGTAGGGTCTTACTGTAGCTCAGACTGGCCTGGAATTCACTCTGTAGTCTCAGGGTGGCCTTGAACTCACGGCGATCCTCCTACCTCTGCCTCCCAAGTGCTGGGATTAAAGGTGTGTGCCACCATGCCCAGCTACATTAATATTCTTGATAACAATGAGCAACAACTTGTGACATTTAAATTAGCTAATTAAAAGCTCTTTTTAGAAAATCAATAATTCTACTGGGCATAGTGGTTAATCATTGTTATAAGGCTGAGCCAGAAGGATTACTGAACATCCAGGCTAGCCTGGGCTACAGAACAAGACTCTTGTCTCAGTGATCCCACACCCTCTGCCGGTAAGTGAAGTGACACTGTAATATTTTTAAAAACCTGACATCAATTTGTATCTAGCACATTCCTTACTATAAACATGAAGCAAAGGAGAAAATAAGTACCCGAGAGCCTAAACAATCTAAAAAATGGGGTAGGGTCTCACTCTAGCTCAGGCTGACCTGGAATTCACGCTGTAGTCTCTGGGTGGCCTTGAACTCTCAGTGATCCTCCTACTCCTCGCTCCCGAGCGCTGGGATTAAAGGCATGTGCCACCATGCCTGGCATATTTAATTTGTATATCTTTTTTTAAACTTTTTTGTTCACTTTTTATTTATTTATCTGAGAGTGACAGACACAGAGAGAAAGGCAGATAGAGAGAGCAGATAAAGAGAGAGAGAGAATGGGTGCACCAGGGCCTCCAGCCACTGCAAACGAACTCCAGACGCGTGCGCCCCCTTGTGCATCTGGCTAACGTGGGTCCTGGGGAAATCCAGCCTTGAACTGGGGTCCTTAGGTTTCATAGGCAAGAGCTTAACCGCTAAGCCATCTCTCTAGCCCTTAATTTGTATTTCTAAGCAAACTTAAACCCACATTTTGCACAGCACATTTAATCCCCATAATTAAGTTTCTTTCTTCATATAGTCTTATAAATAAAAGCTTGAAATATGTGTAAGATCAAACTTTTATACTCTAAAATACCCAGTGCATATATAAACTAGCCTATTAATTATATACATTACAAATTCATTACGACTGGTGTCCTATAGTGCTTCATTTTTCAATATTTTGGATTTAGATTTAATTGTATTAACTGAAAGTAATGGATTTACTAGTTTGAAACAATTTCCTATGTGTATTTTTCAATAATTTTTGCCTTCCAATTTAGAAACCATTGATATTCTCCTGCTAAATGAAACTAGGGGTGATTTCCATAAGATGCCAACTTGATCACTGAAACGGCCAAAGAAATACAATATTTCTTTATAAACTCCAAAACTTTGGCAGAAATATGGGTGACACACATTCTCCAAACCTCTGCAGATTTCTGTAACATAGCAAAATATCAAAATGGGGAGGGAGTCATAAACCTGCCTGAATGATGAAACATAAAAGAATAACTCAACTCCCTGGAAGAGGGTTCACCTAAGTAAAAGTACATAGAATGGAATGAAAAGTAACAAGTTTCATTCAAGACAATCTAGATCCTACAAGGCAGGTACGTATGACCAATTTAATCCAGCCATTCATCACCTAGGAATTTATCCTACAGAAAAATTGGAACAAATCTGCAAAGATACAAAGTTAAGTATGGTAAGAAAATGAGTGAGTAGTGAAAACAGAAACAATCTAAATGTCCAGAAACACTACCATTATTAGCCGGGTGTGGGGCACACGCCTTTAATCCCAGCACTTGGGAGGCAGAGGTAGGAGGATCACCATTGAGTTCAAGGCCACCCTGAGACTACATAGAGAATTCCAGGTCAGCCTGGGCTAGAGTGAGACCCTACCTCACAAAAATAACAACTGCCATTATTATCTTATAAAAGTAACTTTTTTTTTTTTTTTTGGTTTTTCGAGGTAGGGTCTCACTCTAGCCCAGGCTGACCTGGAATTAGTCTCAGGGTGGCCTTGAACTCACAGCAATCATCCTACCTCTGCCTCCCGAGTGCTGGGATTAAAGGCGTGTGCCACCATGCCTGGCTCGCATGTAACTTTTTATTGACATAAGCTGTGTAATATACTACTAAGAGGAAAAAAGAATATGAAAAATAACATGCTCATTATGATGAATATTTGCACACATGGAGGGAGCTGCAAAAATTACCATCAAAATATAAGTGATTATTTCCTTTACATAGGTTAAAAAAATAGAAATTTTAGCTAATAGTTGTTGATGTTATTTAAATTTTAAGAGCAAATATCATTCAGAAATATTCATAAAAATGTCTCAGGGGTATACAGCACAGTGACAGAACATCTGACTGCAAAAAATATTCTCTTCATAGTGAAAAAAAGAATATGTATGTGTGTGTATGTATATGTATATGTGTGTGTGTGTGTATATATATATATATATATATATATATGCAGATATATGCAGATACACACACACACACATATATATATAGTTTTGTTTTGTTTTTTTCCTTAGGGTTTCACTCTGGTCCAGATTGACCTCAAACTCCCTATGTAGTCTCAGGCTGGCCTCGAACTCACAGTGCTCCTCCTACTTCTGCCTCCCAAGTGCTGGGATTAAAGGTGTGCTCCGCCACACCTACCTTACCTCTTTTTTATGGGGGGGGAGGCTTTTAAATTTACTCTTTAATGCCATTAATTCTATTTGGTAAAAATTATCTTAAGAAAATAATTAGAGGGCTGGAGAGATGGCTTAGCGGTTAAGCGCTTGCCTGTGAAGCCTAAGGACCCTGGTTCGAGGCTCGGTTCCCCAGGTCCCATGTTAGCCAGATGCACAAGGGGGCGCACGCGTCTGGAGTTCGTTTGCAGAGGCTGGAAGCCCTGGTGCGCCCATTCTCTCTCTCCCTCTATCTGTCTTTCTCTCTGTGTCTGTCGCTCTCAAATAAATAAATAAATAAAATATTAAAAAAAACAAAAAGAAAATAATTAGAAATTTCATGACTGCTGATTCAAAGATGTTTATCAAAGCAGTTTTATTATAGTTCAGTACAATAAACTAAATGATCAATAGTGAGCCTATTAAATTATAAAGTAACTATGAAATAGCACAGTACAAAGCCATTAAAAGTTGGAATCATGAAGGCAGGCATTACGGTGCACACCTGCGATGCCAGTACTTGGCAGGAGGATTCAACTTTCAAGGCTCTCTTCAACCACATATTGAGCTTAAGGCCATCTTGGGCTACAGGTGACCTTGTCTCAGAAAATCAAAAACAAAGCAAAAATGAAGGTAACGGTGCCAGGCCTGATGGCTCACACCAGTAATCCTAGTGATTGGAGGCTGAAGCAGGAGAGCGTAAGTTTGAGGCCAGGCTAGGCTACACAACAAATTTAAGGCTATCCTGAGCTACACAGTGAGACCCTGTCTCAAAAAACTTATGGCTATGGCCTGAAGGGATGGCTTAGAGGTTAAGGCACTTGTTTGCAATGCCTAAAGAACTAAGTTTGATTACCCGGTACCCACATAATGCCTGATGCACAAAGTTGAGCATGTATCTGGAGTTCATTTGAAGTGGCTAGAGGCCCTGTGTGCCCATTTTCTCTCTCTTTGCAAATAAAAATAAATTTCATGGCTAGAGATAGACTCAGGGGTAGACAATTTTCAAGCTTTATCAGATATCACCTACCTCCATTTTAAAATTTCACTTTGCTATATGTTTTTTTAAACATTTTTTTTGTTTATTTTTACTTATGTATTTGAGAACGTCAGACAGAAAGGGAAAGAGAGGGAGAATTGGCACTCCAGGGCTTCCAGCTATTGCAAACAAACTCCAGATGCATGCGCCCCCTTGTGTATCTGGCTAACGTGGATCCTGGGGAACTGATCCTCGAACTGGGGTCCTTAGGCTTCACAGGCAAGTGCTTAACCACTAAGCCATCTCTCCAGCCCTGCTATATGTTTTTAAATACATTTCAACATATGCATTCAATCTGATCATCTATCAAATCAAGAAAATATGATCTAAGATCAGAATAGTAATTGTTAAAAAAGAAACAAAAACCTCCTATTATAATAAACTCTAAAAAGCTTAAGAATAAACATTCACCTATGCGTGTAGAAAAAGCAATGCTGAAAAAGAAAGAAAGGAAGGGAGGGAGGGAGGGAGGGAGGGAGGGAGGGAGGGAGGGAAGAAGGGAGGGAAGAAGGAAGGAAGGAAGGAAGGAAGGAAGGGAGGGAGGGAGGGAGGGAGGGAGGGAGGGAGGGAGGGAAGAAGGAAGGAAGGAAGGAAGGAAGGGCGGGCAGTGCTGGAAGACAGACCAGGGCCTCCACGTACATCTGCAGCCCTAAATCAGGTCTCAAAAAGCACTCATTTAGATTGCGCTGACAGGACTGGGTTCCCTACTCAACAACAACATAGCTTCTATACACCTACTAATCGGCTTTCCTACCGTTGTGGCAATATATATTGGGTTGCTTTAACTCTCTGAAACCAACCTGCCATGGTCTTTCCCAATCCAGTGGGATAGGAAATGCTCCAAGCCATGCGCCTACAAAACTAGAAATTGTAGTGATTTGAAGACTGTTCTCCCAAATGGATGTAACTCTGCAAAACACAAATAGGCAAGTCAATGGTAACTTTGAGAGAATAAAACAAACAGAAGCATAAATTAACACTCTATCTATCTATCTATTCTGTTCATTTAAAATGATCAATGCAAATTGACATTTAGATATTTACATGAAAAATTAATAACTGGCAAGAAGATATAAATGTATTTCCGCTGGAAACACACTACATGCACATGTAATAATACAAAAGAAAACTTGTAGAAGTCTAGGGACACTACTCAGTGGTTAAAGGCACTTGCTTGCAAAGCCTGACAGCCAGGGGTCAATTCCCTAGTACACACATAAAGCGAGATGCACAAGGTGGTACATGTATCTGGAATTTGTTTGTAGCAGCAAAAGGCTGTGGCATGCTCAATGTCTGTCTGTCTCTCCCCCACCCTTTCCTCACAAGTAAGTAAATAATTAAAAAAAAAAAAAAAGAACACTTAGCTAGACATGGTGGCACATGCCTTTAATCCCAGCCCTTGGGAGGCAGAGGTAGGAGGATCGCTGAGTTCGAGACCACCCTGAGAATACAGAGTGAATTCCAGGTCAGCCTGAGCTACAGTGAGACCCTACCTCGAAAAACAAAAAACAAAAAGAACACTGGTAGGGACAACCAAGTCCTCCTTGGCTCGTATCACAACTCCTGGGTCCTTTGCAAACAAGCAAATTGCTATGTATCACTGTAGAATTATTTTATGCAATTACAAATATATATACAATTTTATTTTGAAGGACTATGTATAAATAAAATAAAGCTCAAATGTATCATGTTATAAACCATAGAGCAGTAGTATGTTGTATAGACTGCGTGGATGGAGTATAATTTACTCAATCTTCCTCATGGTCACGTGAAATTAACTACTTTTTGGTAAAGAAGGAATGGAGGACAAGAACAAACTACTTCAAGAGTACCAATGACATGGTGGTGCAGACCTGGAACCCCAGCACTGAGCTGGGGGCAGGGGGAGGGGGTCACTGAAGAAAGTGGGTGGTAAGTTCAAAGGCCAGCGTGGGTTTCATAAGAAGACTATCTCAAAAAAAAAAAAAAAAAAATCCAGCGACTTGCCTGCCATCCCTATTCACAGTTACTAAGTGTGCCTCTCAGAGCAGGAAGGGGAAAGGACGTAACTCTTGCCACTGTCTTAGTCAGGGGCTGGATTACAACCTCACAGAGCGAATACTTAGTGACACGGAGCACGTGTCTGGTTACAGTAAAGGCCACAGCAGTACCATGAGTACAGTCAAAGTAACCCACTGCTTAAAATGCATGCTGGAGTGAATGTAAGGCTAATGAAAAGCAGCACTCTCCAGATAGTGCAGGAAAAGGAGTAAATAACTGAGCTTTTTAAAATAAATATTATTTATTTATTTGAGAGAGAAAGAAAGAAAGAGAGACAGACTGAGAAAGAATGGGTTCGCCAGGGCCTCTAGCCACTGCAAATGAACTTCATATGCATGTGCCACCCTGTGCATCTGACTTACATGGATACTGGGGAATCAAACCTGGGTCCTTTGGCTTTGCCAGCAAGTGCTTTAACCACTGAGCCATCTCTCTACCCCCAAATATTTCCTTTGTTAGATGATTTCTATCATTAGAAATTTTTCCAACTAGTGCAGGAAAAAGGAGCAAATATTTGTTTTGTTAGATGAGTTCTATCATTAGAAAATTTTCCCAATTACTGAACACAGAATACACCCTGAATGACAGATGTCTCAAATGAAAGTCAGTTCATAAACTAATCCCTGTCAACCTGTCCATTTGTGAACCTGTAAGAGTCTTGTTTCTGTTAAGAACTGGGTCAGGCAGGAAGTTGGAGACAAGTACATGTATCCAAATTCCTATTATTTATTGGGCTTTATTATAATTTTTTTTGAGGTAGGGTCTCACTCTGGCCCAGGCTGACCTGGAATTCACTATGGAGCCTCAGGGTGGCCTGTAACTCACAGTGATCCTCCTACCTCTGCCTCCCGAGTGCTGGGATTAAAGGCGTGGGCCACTACGCATGACTTTATTCTCTTTTCTTAAAGATTTTATTTTTTAGAGACTGAGAAAGAGGATGGGCACACCAGGGCCTCTAGCCACTGCAAACGAATCCCAGACACATGCGCCACCATGTGCATCTGGCTTACGTGGAACCTGGAGAATCGAACCTGGGTCCTTAGGCTTTGCAGACATGCACCTTAACAGCCAAGCCATCTCTCCAGTGCTATTATAATTTTCTAATTTTAATAGACATTTTTAAAATTTTTATTTATTTATTTGACAGAGAAAGAGGAGGAGGAAAGAGAGAATGGGCGTGCCAGGGCCTCTAGCCACTGCAAACGAACTCCAGACGCGTGCGCCCCCTTGTGCATCTGGCTAACGTGGGTCCTGGGGAATTGAATCTGGGTCTGGTCTTTTGGCATTGCAGGCAAATGCCTTAACTGCTAAGCCATCCCTCCAGCCCTAATATATATATATTTTTTAACAGAAGGAGGGAGAGAAAATGTGCCTCTGCCAGCGTGGCACGCGGGGACTCACGCCTGGGCTGGCGGGTGTTGCTTCTCCGGCTCTGGACAGTAACTTAGATGCCAGTCGGTCTCTTCAACACTCAGCAGAATGGAGAACTACTTCAGTTTCAAGAGGGGAAAAAAAAAACAAACTGACCAAGTTAAACACAAAATAGAACTGTATTGTTCAGGCAATTAACAAGCATCTCTAGGGTAATTTCTGCCTGAGTGGTAACTGATAGGTGGTGACGAGCCTCGACTTGATGCACAACTCGTGTTCCCGGAGACAGACCGAGCGGGAGACGCTGGCTGGGAAGGGGTTACTGTTCCTGTCTTATGGAGGAAGAGGAAGGTCAGATGGACTTGAAAGAACAGTGTCTGCAGTGAGCTGCAGAAAAGGCCGCGTCACAGACAGAACATAGGCTACACGGCCGAGGCCAAGTGGAAGAAGACGAAGTGAGGCTGGAAAAGTCGGTGAGAGCGAAACCTCCTTCACACAGCAGCTTTCAGCCAGCTGCAGTGGCTCACAGCGCCATCCCTGCACTGGGGAGGCTCAGACAGAAGGACTGTTGTGAGTTCGAGGCTGGGCTGGGTAACCTTGAGGGCAACCTGCCATAAAAATAATAAAAAAAATAAAAATAAAACTGCTTTGAATATAACAACAAAAAAAATTACTCAAGGGAGCTCTTTTCCAGGCACACAATTCACTTTTTAAGTATACAAACCAATAAGCTTTAGTATAGTCAGAGTATAGTCCAGCTCAATCAGTGACTGCAGTGACAGACTCTGTCCCAAAAAATAAGGTGAAGATACCTGACATTAATCTCTAGCCTCCTCCACATGAATGCAGACAACGCGCGCGCCACACACACACACACACACACACACACACACACACAAACACACAAAATAAATTAATTTTAAAAGCCACAGAAAGAGCTGGAGAGATGGGTTAGTGGTTAAGAAGGCACTTGCCTACAAAGCCTAAGGACCCAGGCACGATTGCCCAGGACCCACGTAAGCCAGATGTACAAGGTGGCACATGCATCTGGAGTTTGTTTGCAGTAGCTGGAGACCCTGGTACACCCATTCTCTCTATCAGCCCCTCTCTTTCTCTCTCTCTCTCAAATGAGTAAAAAAAATAAATATTAAAAAAAATTAGGCCATGGGAGGTTTTTAATCAAGGTAACAATGTGATTCCGAGTCTACTAGACTAAGGGGTAAAAAATATATCTTGATATTTTCATTGTTCTAGTATACTTAGCACCAGCTCGTGTTCATTAAAATAAATAGACAAATGCCCAAGAGGTGAGTCAAGGAACTGTTGCCATGTTGGTGGGGATATCTATACACATTCTTCATATCAGCACCTTGATGCTTATCAACTTCCTTTGAGCTCAGAATCCTAGTCCAAGAATCCAGTTGACATAAACCTTTGCATAAGTATTCAAAATTACATGAAAGAAGATGCTCATGACATTATTTATACTTGTGAAAAATTGACTGCATCATTCAATAGAAAATTAACCACATAAATCACAGTGCACTCAACACAGTACACTAATTCAGTCATGGTGACTCAATTCTCCTTCCCGGAAATTCCTTTGGAAAGACTCAAGGGACAAGAGAGGGGCAGGACTCCTTACACGTGCTCCTCCAGACATAAGAGGGCCTGCGCATCCATGACCTCGCGGTGCCCGACACTACCTGCACAAGACCACCCGAACGGGAGGAAAATCCATGACATCAAAATAAGAGAGACTGATGTGGGGGGAGGGGATATGATAGACAATGGAGTTTCAGAGGGGAAAGTCGGGGAGGGAATTACCATGGGATGTTGTGTACAATTATGGAAGGTGTCAACAAAAAAGAAAGAAAGAAATAAAAAGAAAAAGAAAGATACAAGGATGATGACTGAGGAAAATAAAACAGCAGAATCCCGAAGAAGCAGGGCCACATTCTACCTGCTTCCAGAACCACCCAACCTCATCAGCACATCATTATCAGTTTCCTTACTGTTTAAAAACACAGGCTCAGGGCTGGAGGGATGGCTTAACGGTTAAGGTGTTTGCCTGCAAAGCCAAAGGACCCAGGTTCAATTCCCGAGGACCCACATAAGTCAGATGCACAAGGGGCCCAGGTGTCTGGAGTTTGTTTGCAGTGGCTGGAGGCCCTGGTGTGCCCATTTTCTCTCTCTGTCTCTCTTCTATCTCTCTCTCTCTGCTTGCAAGTAAATAAATAAGTTAATTAATTTAAAACATAGGCTCAAGTATTATGTTACTTAGAGATGTTTGTAAGATATTAATGGAAAAATATTATGAAGCTTTAACTAATTTAAATATTTTTTAGAAAATATATTTATTTTTATTTATTTGAGGGAGAAAGTGGCAGATAGGGAACTAAAGAACAGGCACATCAGGGCCTCGTGCCACTGCAAACAAACTCCAGATGCACGCGCCACTTAGTGTCTCTGACTCATGTGGGTCCTGGGGAGTCGAACCAGGTTCCTTAGGGCTTCACAGGCAAGCACCTTAACTGCTAAGCTATCTCTCTAGCCCCCAAATCCAAATATTCTTGTTTTAAAATTATGTCATACAATGAACAAAACTAGAAGACTATGTAAAATATCTTACTAAATACTGCCTCTTTGTTAGGATGATTAAGTTCTTTAGCTTTCTATATTTCATTGTTTTATTTTTGGCAATTTTTTTGAGGTAGAATTTCACTCTAGTCCAAGCTGACCTGGAATTCACCGTAGTAGTCTCAGGGTGGCCTTGAACTCACACTGATTCTCCTACCTCTGCCTCCCAAGTGCTGGTATTAAGGTGTGCGCCGTTATTTTAATTTAAAGTTATATACTTTACTATAAAAGTTTACATATTTCACTACCTATACTAAATATTCATATGCACTTGCATTCATCCTTTTGTAACGAAGAAATAACCAAGATAAAAAGAAATGAAACAAGAAAATTCCATTTGCTAACCAATTTTATAGGGCTCGATATATAGCTATCCAAATCCTATGACTTAGTTTTGTCACAGTTGAAGAATGCCTACACATAATCACTTGGGCTGCTCATTGTTCTAGTATAAATAAGCTTAAAAAAGGACTAAAGTGTCTGGAGAGATGCCGTGGCTTTCCTACAAAGCCCAACAACCCACGTCCCAGTCCCCAGTACCCACGTGAAGCCAGATGCACAAAGAGACACATGCATCTGGAGTCTATTTCTGGTGGCTGGAGGCCTTGGTGTATCCATACACACACACACACACACACTCACTCACTCACTCTCTCTCTTTCTCTCTCTGCTTGCAAATAAATAAAATATTTAAAAAAAATTTAAAAGTGACTAAAAAAAGTTATGGATCACTCCATGGCAATGAAATCCAACTAACAGTGTATTACTAGCAGCTCATGACTGAGCAATAGGCTCATACTGCATCACTGCCCTGGAATTCACTGTATTATGTTTTTAAATTTTTATTTATTTGAGAGCGACAGAGAGAAAAAGAGAGACAGAGAGAGAGAGAGAGAGAGAGAGAGAGAGAGAGAGAATGGGCGCGCCAGGGCTTCCAGCCACTGCAAACAAACTCCAGACGCATGTGCCCCCTTGTGCATCTGGCTAACGTGGGACCTGGGGAATCGAGCCTTGAACCGGGGTCCTTAGGCTTCACAGGCAAGCACTTAACCGCTAAGCCATCTCTCCAGCCCTCACTGTATCAAATATTAACTGAAGTGTGCCACTAGCAGTGTCTCCTATATGCACCAGCCACTTGAAAGCAGTTAAGAGTAAACACCTGTGCCTTAGATGGGATCTCATCAAAATGAGCTTGTTTAAATAGTTCTGTGGACTATAACCTCCTAGTGGCTATTTTATACCATTCCAATACACGCTTTCCTTCCCCACTGAAATATTAAAGCAACGCCTATTTTCCATTGAATTGTTTTTTTTATTAACAACTTCCATGATAATGCTCCCCTCCACTTTCCCCTTTCAAACTCCATTCTCCATCATATCCCCTCCCCCTCTCAATCAGTCTCTCTTTTAGTTTAATGTTGTCATCTTTTCCTCCTCTTATGAGGGTCTTGTGTAGGTAGTGTCAGGCACTGTGAGGTCATGGATATCCAGGTCATTTTGTGTCTGGGGGGAGCATGTTGTAAGGAGTCCTACCCTTCCTTTGGCTCTTACGTTCTTTCCACCACCTGTTCCACATCAGACCCTGAGCCTTGTAAGGTGTGACAGAGATATTGCGGTGCTGAGCACTCCTGTCACTTCTTCCCAGCACCATGATGCCTTCTGAGTCATACCAAAGTCACTGCCTTCTGAAAAGAGAAGGTTCTCTAACAAAAGTGAGAGTAATATTAATATATAGGTATGAACATGAAGAGAAGTGCTTACTGGGCAGTCTGGTGAGCATAGTATATACATTTAGCCAGATGACAGCAGCAGACGTTACACCCCTAGGGCTCATGACTACCCCTGTTTTAGGTTTTCAGTATCAGGGATGTATTCCCTCCATGGAGTGGGCCTCCAGTCCAATTGGAGGGTAGCTGGTTTCCACCCTGATAGACGTGCAATAGTGGCACCCGTTGGCTCATTTGTCCTGGCTGGCCTGTTATAAGGCTTGCAGTGTCCACTGTTGAGTATCTTCACCGGTATCTCTCTCTCCCATTGAACTGCATGCAGAATGGCTTCTTCCAGCTTTCTGTCAGCTGGTCTTACATGGAGGACGTTATCAGCTCAGTTCCAGCAGGATTTCTCAGGGGCCTTGTAGCCCAAGTACGTGGAATCTTCTCCATTAAATTGTTTTGACTATGTTCATTATGAGTAAACCTTCAGCCATTTACCATCCTTTCATTCTAAATGTCCACACTCATTTTTTCCATGTAAGATCTAGTTCAGCCGGGCATGGTGGCGCCCAACTTTAGACCCAGCATTTGGGAGGCACAGGTAGGAGGATAACCTTGAATTCAAGACCACCCTGAGACAACATAGTGAATTCCAGATCATCCTGGGCTTAAGTGAAACCTTACCTTGAAAAACCAAAAAAAAAAAAAAACCAAAAACAAAAAACGGTCTAGTTCAATACAGATATGACTAAGAGGTCTATTGTCTGTATCACTGAGGGTTCTCACCTTAGCAAGATCACCACAGGTTTAAGTGTAGAAACCTATTATTCAGCTCACCAAAAGTGACGCAGTCTCAACAGCCATTTAAATAATATAGCATAAAATGGCAAGTCAAAAAGCAAACTTCAACAAAAAGCCCATGTCTATGATAATAAGATTACTATTTTCCTTTATAAGAAAGTCCACAATAATTATAAACTAAGACAACAGAATGAAGCTATTATGACTTGATGATATTCATGGTAATGAACACCATAAATCAGCAGAATATTTTAAGAAACCAAATGACTTCTGTGCCTTCAAGTTTCTTTATGACAACCTTCTTTTGGTCGGTATGTGTCATGTAACGTCAAATGTGTGTGGTGTATGGACTTCTGTGAAGGTCGGAGGACAAAATTGGGCATCCTCTTCTTGTCTTTTGAGATGCAGTCTCTCATTCAATTCAGAACTGTCATTTTTTTTTTCCCAATTACTGAGTTCCAGTGATTCTTTAGTCTCCCTTCCCTACAGAACTGGGATTACAGATGAAACGGCCACACCCAGCTTTTTATGTGGGTGCTAGAAAATCAAATGGGTGGTCTCAATCCCTAATACTGGGGCGGCAGGCACTCTCAACCTCTAAGCCATTTCTCTAGTCCCTGTCTTTACTTTCTTCAGTGTCTCCTCCTCTGAAATACCAAACATTCAATTTTGTTGGTTGTATATGTGGGGTGTATGTACGTGTGTACAACTGTTTTGACATAGTGTGCTTTCAGTTTTTTATTTTTTGAGGTAGGGACTCAATCTAGCTCAGGCTGACCTGAAATTCACTATGGAGTCTCAGGGTGGCCTCGAACTCATGGCGATCCTCCCACCTCTGCCTCCCGAGTGCTGGGATTAAAGGCGTGCGCCACCATGCCCAGTGTGTTTTATATGTTTTTAAAATATTTTATTTTTATTTATTTATTTATTTAACAGAGAAAGAGGGAGAGAGAGATTTAATGGGTACACCAGGGCCTCCAGCCACTGCAAACAAGCTCCAGATGTGTGCAAGCCTTGTGCATCTGGCGTATGTGGGTCCTGGGGAATCAAACCTGGATCCTTTGGCTTTGCAGGAAAACGCCTTAACTGCTAAATCATCTCTTCAGCCCATGTTTTAAATTTTTATGTCTCGACGTCCAGCCCATAAAATGGTGCCACCCACAGTTAAAGTGCGTCTTCCCATTTTAATGAACCTCATCAAGGTAATCCCTCACAGGTGATTCTAGGTCTGTCAAGTTGAAAGTCAATATAAACCACCACACTAGTGGTACGTATACCTGTAAATATATTCAAAGTCATTATAACGTGTATTTTCAATGGGTGCCATGCATGGCATATAAATCACTAAACACTGTTAAAAAATTGTATTCTTCAGTTGAAATGTGATAGTTCAAACATGTGGGCCCATAAACTCAGTACTTTATTAGAATGGACCTAGCAACTTTCGGCCCTGGCTGGCACAGCCTGGCTACACGGGCGTGTCACTGGGGCTAAGTCCAGCTCCAGGCGGCGTGCTCTGAGTACGCCGAACTCTGGCAGTTCTGGCTCGCTGGTGGTTTCGTGGTGTTGGCTGTTGGCAGCGGGTCTCTGGTTGGTCCTATGAAAAGGAGCCAGCGTCTTCTACCATTGATGGTGTTTGCCTGGGCTAAGTTGAAATAAACCCCTTTCCTCCCCAAAGTTGGGTCTGGCTGGATGTCTGTCACAGCATCTGAAACTGACTGTGACATTCAGTTTACTTAATGTGCACGGCTCACACTCATCCACATCTGCTGTTAATTCCTGGTCACATTACTTCAAATAACTCACAAGGAACAACCCGTTCCAAGTCTACTTCCAAAAGTAAACTTTGGGTCTTTTCCTAGGAAAAGGGCTATGTTTAATACAATAGTTATGTTTTCCTTAATCTTTTCCACAGTGTAAAACTGCTCTACTGTTTTTATTAAGTTCCTGTCTTCTTTTTCTTAAATATTTTATTTATTTATTAATTTGACAGAGAAAGAGGGAGAGAGACACACACACACACACAGAGAGAATGGGTGCACCACGGCATCCAACCACTGTAAACGAACTCAAGACACATGCGCCCCCTTGTGCATCTGACTAATGTGGATCCTGGGGAATTGAACCTGGGTCATTTGGCTTTACAGACAAATGCCTTAACCACTAAGCCATCCCTCCAGCCCCTCCCCTTCTTTTTATGTGTCACTGATTACATTTCTGAGCCTTATGTCTCTTACCACATCCTTTCCCATAAAGCTCTGTTGCTTTTACTGCCCAATTTTATAAAGTACAGTGAGTTTTAGGAACACAGAAGAACGAACTAGAAAATCAGGTGAAAACGTGTCCTCTAAATACACCATTTGGACACAGATCTTTAGATACAGAATTCAAAACTGGATAAATGATCAATTCCAACCGTCAGTTTTCACAATTTAAAATTTCCAAACTAAAATAGGAAAAGAAATGAATTACATTTGGGATACTATAGTAAAAATGTAGGGGGAAAAAAACTATTTTCAGTTATTATGCTTTTGGTTCCTAGAGACTTTATAAGTAGGTGACAATTCCAGAAAAAAAAAAATGAAACAAGACCCAAAATTAATTAGTTATAAAATAAAGTAACCAATACTCATTTCCAAAGAAAAAAGGCCAGTAATTTACACTCAAGCTACCTACACACATCCTCTGCTCTCCCTGGGCTGTTAACTTCCAAATTACACAAAAGTACCAAATTCATTTCAGTTTCTATGGTGTTTCTCCCCTATAAAAGTGAGCTTTCCCTTTCTTGATCTCATCAAATCTCACACTCCTGAGCCAAGTCCATGCAGATTACTCCCTCCGCAGCTCCGTTCCCTCCCTATTCCTCTGCTCCAATAGCACTGACAGTCGGCTTTCCACAATTTTAGTCTCATGCTGTTTGCTCATTTCATTCTTGTCCTTTGTACATGCAAGCAAGCTCCTCAGGGAAGATCAAATCTTCCTAATGCTGTGGAATCCACACAGAGCTTAGGATAATGCGGAACATGGAGTAAGTGCTCAGAATGTTTGTGCTGCTGCGTGATAATAGGACAAAAAGAAAAATTCTAAGCCCTAATCTCCTGGTTTTCTCAGTTCAAAATTAAACATTTCACACAAGGCATGATGTCATATGCCTTGAATCCTAGCACTCGGGAGGCAGATGTAGGAGGACTGCTGTGTGAGGCCAGTCTGAGACTACATAGTGAATTCTAGGTCAGCCTGGGCTAGAGCTAAACCCTACCTCACAAATACAATTAAATTAAATTAAAATGAAAAATAAATCAACATTTTCTACTACATATCATTTCAGTGGCTTTGAAGAAGCTAAAATTTTACCTTAGCTCTGCTGAAGAAATATATGTGGCTGCTACAGAGACTTGCATTCTGATATCTTACCAGGAGAAAAGAACATTTATTGTGAATCTTATTTCTATATAATGAAATGTATATAAGCAATTTCATTTGCAGCACTTTATTGGGATGCTAAATTATATGAGTGGTTTTTAAATGCTTTCTTTTGGTAACAGAAACAGTTTTTTTTTTTTTTTTTCAAACGAAAGACTAAGGGGAATTTTAGCATGCAGAGAGATCAAATAGCAGAGCTGATCTTGTTAATGTTGGAACAGGAACCAATAATTCTGCCTGCCTGAGCGCCTCTCAAACAGTCTGTTCCTACTCCCCATTCTCCTTCTGCATCAGCCTCCGTGGCCATCTTTTCTTTCCCCCAAGACAAGGTCTCACTATAGCCCAGGCTGACCTGGAATTCACTATGTAGTCTCAGGCTGGCCTCGAACTCATGGTGCTCTTCCTACCTCTGCCTCTTGAGTGCTGGGATTAAAGGCGTGTGCCACCACGGCTGGCTCCCTGTGACTATCTTTGAGAACCACAGAGTACTGAGAAAGTCATAGAATTATCAGCGATCAGACATGAACTGAAAAATACATCATTAATCCTTATAAATTACTAGCATCAAATTTTAACTTACCCATTTCGACTGAAAACTCTTAGCCATGCTCTGAGGTTTGGTCCTAACAAACATAAACAAGGTACTGTAGTGTAAGTAGACAAAATAACCGCAAATAAAAATGTTTCCAACACCAACCTGGGGAAAAAAAGAACTTAGTTAACTTTTTAAAAAGATCTAAAGGCACACATCTAGACACACATATATAATCCTTATTATGTAAATAGATTTAATATCCAAATATGTTCTTATACTTTGCTTTGAAAAGCTAAAGATCCGCCAACATAATGCCTATACATATTTTTACTACTGAAATGTAAGCTCTAAAAAACAACAAAGCCAGGTGTGGTGGCACACACCTTTAATCCCAGCACTCGGGAGGCAGAGGTAGGAGGATCGCCATGAGTTCGAGGCCAGCCTGAGACTCCATAGTGAATTCCAGGTCAGCCTGGGCTACAGTGAGATCCTACCTTGGGGGAAAGAAAAGACAGCCACAGGGGCTGATGCAAAAGGGGAGTAGGAACAGACTGTTTGAGAGGCGCTCAGGCAGGCAGAATTATTGGTTCCTGTCCCAACATTAACAAGATCAGCTCTGCTATTTGATCTCTCTGCATGCTAAAATTCCCCTTAGTCTTTCGCTTGAAAAAAAAAAAGCTATTTATGTTACCAAAAGAAAGCATTTAATTTCTTCCCTAACATTTCTAAACATGGTGGTTCATCTTTGTTTCGGAACCACCTGAAGAGCCTGAATTAAAGACTGGCAGGTATCGCCCCTACAGCTTCTGATTGATGCCTAACAATTTGCATTTTGATTAAATCTTCAACCTTGGAACTATGGCTTGATTCATTCATGTACTCTATGACAGATTTGACAGAAACTGCCATGACAAAGGTTTTGTCTTCTCCTGTCAAAAAGCAACACCTGTTAGTTTAATGTGTGTATATAATTATGTATATGCACCTTCATACATTAGCTACATATGTGTGGTTATATAATCGTTCATTTCCCACAATCACTAATCACTGCTAAACTGAAATTTTCTATTACGTAAGAAATATCTCGGGCTGGAGAGATGGTTCAGTGGTTAAGCACTTGCCTGTGAAGCCTAAGGACCCCGGTTCGAAGCTCAATTCCCCAACACCCACATTAGCCAGATGCACAAGGGGGTGCACGCACCTGGAGTTCGTTTGCAGTGGCTAGAATCCCTTGCGCGCCCATTCTCTCTCTCTCTCTCTCTGTCTGTTGCTCTCAAATAAATAAATAAAAATGAACAAAAAAAATTAAAAAATATATCTCTAGTTTCCACTAAATAGAAATTGGCACTTGCCTGTGAATCCTAAGGATCTATGTTTGGCTTCCCAGATCCCACATAAGCCAGACACACAAGGTTACACATGTGCACAGGGTAGCACATGCGTCTGGAGACGGATTGCAATGGCTGGAAAGCCCTCTCTCTCTCATAAAGGTGTTTGTCATCACACCAATGATAATAAAAAAAAAGCTGTTGAGTTAAGTTTTACTCATAAACACTGCCTTGCTAGTTAGGTGAATACAAGAATCTACTGACTTTCTTTAGGAAAATAAACTCAACTACTTAGGAATCATATTCACTATGAACAGATATGCTAGTTAAAGTCAACTTACACATATCATAATATTGAATTCCCTTACAAGCTTCTAAGGGCCATGTATTTACTGCTACAGTCTCACCTGCCTCACTCCTCCTAATATGCAGCTAGGTACACAGAGAGCTAAAGGACAGAGGAATGTTTTTAAAAGAGGAACAGTGCTAAAACAGAGCAATGATATTGTTTCCTGCCATAATCCATTGATTAAACACACTATGGTGTTTCCTCTAAGTGTCAAGAGATAGCACATTGTTTAGCCAATAAGTGCATTAAAGCATAAATTTAAAGGAAAAATTTCAGGCTTACTCTGTCAGGGGTGCTCCATAGAGAACAAAAACCACATGAAGGAGGAAACAAGACATAAGAAAGTAGATGCAGCATTTCAAAACTCTCGTCACCTGAAAGAGAAATGAGTAATTTAAGACTCGAGAAAATCCCTAAAAAAGCTCTTCCATTTCATACACAAATATAACTTATTTCCAAAGTGTGTGAAACAGTTGAACATTCTTTCTTGGGTATGGCCAACTCAGATCACATGTCTAGTCACACACACAGCCCTCAGCAAAGACTATTAAAAAAAAAAAAAAAAAAAAGCCCTCTCTATCTGGCGTTTCCCCTCTCTCAAACAAATGAAAATGAAGTATTTTTTTAAGCCGGACGCATGCCTTTAGTCTCAGCACTTGGGAGGCAGAGGTAGGAGGATCGCTGTGAGTTCCAGAGCACCCTGAAACTATACAGTGAATTCTAGGTCAGCCTGAACCAGAGTGAGACCCTACCTCAAAAAACCAGAAAACAAAATTTAAAAATCTAAGAATATTAATATCACACAAATATATTCTACCTCCCAAGCCAACATGAGTGACAAGATGGATTTTTGTTACTATTAAGTATATTTTGCTATGTTTCTAATCAATATTTATTCAATACTGATTGATTAAATAGAGTGCTAAGATACAAAAAGTGCCCTTATTATATAAAGATACATAAAATATCTTCAGAAAATGATTACTACACATATACATCTATGTATATACATACATATATATACATATACACACACATATATACATATATACACACATACACTAAACATATTCATTTTAAAACAAAACTCCTGGGAAAACTGTACCAAAAAAAGTAAAATACTGGACAGGAGGAATGTCTCAGCAGTTAAGGTGTTTGCTTGCAAAGTCAAAAGACCCAGGTTCGATCCCCCAGGACCCACATTAGCCAGATGCACAATAGGGCGCACACGTCTGGAGTTCGTTTACAGTGGCTGGAGGCCCTGGTGCACCCATTCTCTCTCTCTCTCTCTGTCTCTCTGTCTCTCTCTGCCTCTCTCTGCCTCTTTCTTTCTCTCAAATAAATAATAAAACATATTTTTTAAAAAAGTAAAATACTAATTAACTTCCCAAATCACATTCCTATTACTGTATGAACCATATTAAAAAAAAATAGACCAGAACATCTACAACAGATTCATGCATGGTACATGCTTAATCTGAAGATATAATTACAAATCACATATTAAGCATTTTAAATCATAAGCCAGTAAAGGTGTTTAGATTTAACAGGTATAGAGTATTGAGTGTAAAATGAGTACTTTGTTAATTTAAGGTTATTATAAATGTTATAGTACTATGTTTTAGAAAATTGATTCTAATATCTAAAACCTTTTAATTATTTATTCAATGAAGGCCATGTTTGAAAGAGTTGCCACAATGATTTATTTTGCAAATTATGAAAAACCCCCTCATTTAATAAGTACAAAAATAAATGAAAATAAAGCCGGGCATGGTGGCCCACACCTTTAACCCCAGCACTTGGGAGGCAGAGGTAGGAGGATCACCCTGAGTTCGAGGCCAGCCTGAGACTACAGAGTGAATTCTTGGTCAGCCTGAGCTAGAGCAAGACTCTACCTCAAAACAAAACAAAACAAAAAGCCAGACATGGTGGGACAAGCCTTTAATCCCAGCACTTGGGAGGCAAAGGTAGGAGGATTGCTGTGAGTTCAAGGCCACCCTGAGACTCCATAGTGAATTCCAGGTCAGCCTGGGCTACAGTGAGACCCTACCTCAAAAAAACAAAACAAAAAAGAAAATAAATTGTAGTGCCTTACAAAATAAGGTTCAAAGATAGAGAGCTACGTGTTTTTATCATCAATGATGATGTACGATAATGATTTCATATATATATATATATATATATATATGCAAATGAGACTCATGATGTTCACACTAAGACCCACTAAAGAAGTCATAATTCCATATTAATGTGTGTCAAGGATGTATCAAACATTGTGAAGGGCTGTAGAGATTGCTCAGTGGTTAAGGCACATGCCTGTGAAGCCTAAGGATCCATGTTCGACTCTCTAGATCCCATGTAAGCCAGACACACAAAGGTGAGGCAAGTGCAAGGTCACGTATGCCCACTAGGTGGCACAAGCGTCTGGAGTTCGAGTTCAGTGGCCGAGGCCCTGGTGTGCCAATTCTTTCTCTAAAATTTAAAAAAAAAAAAAAACACATTGTGGATAGTAAGTAATAAGCTATTGGTTTAAAAGAAAATTAGGATTTAAAAAAAAAAATCTTTACATGCATGCATGCATGTGGTGGTCTTAAGGCAACCTCAGGTGGTGGTACTCACTTTTCAGCTTGTTTAAAGGACCTCTTGGTTGTTTTCCACTACTTTTATGAGCCAGCTTAAGTGGCCAATGAGCTTCCAGGGGTTCTCTGGTCTCCGTCTCCCAGCTCACTGCAGGAGTGCTGGGATTACAGACCTTTGCATCTGGCTTCACGTGAGCTGTGGGGACCCAAACTCAGGATCTCAAGCTTGTGCAGCAAGGGCTCTATCCATGGAGCCTTGTCCCCTGCCCTAGGGGCCCTTTACGTGCTACAAATAACTCAATGAACACACGACCAATAGTTAATTACAGGACACTACTACCATCTAAAACCTGGGTATTAAAAAGTAAACCTCAGGGGGCTGGAGAGATGGCTTAGCAGTTAAGGCGTTTGCCTGCAAAGCCAAAGGATCCCGGTTCGACTCTCCAGGAACCATGTAAGCCAGATACACAAGGGGGCGCATGCATCTGGAGGTCGTTTGCAGTGGCTGGAGGCCCTGGCACACCCACTCCCTCTCTCTTTGCCTCTTTCTCTCTCTCAAATAAATAAATAAAATATTTTTTTTTTAAAAAGTATATTTCAGGGCTGAAAAGACACATTAGTGGTGAAGGTACTTGCCTGCAAATCTGCAAGGACCCCAGTTCAATTTCCCAGGACCCATGTAAGCCAAGCCAGATGTACAAAGTGGCACAGGCGTCTAGAGTTGGTTTGCAGTGGCTGAAGGCCCTGGAGAGCCCATTCTCTCTCTACATATGTGGCTCTTTCTTTTTCTCACTCTCTCTCAAATAAATAATTTTTTTTAAAGAAAAAAAAAAGTAACCCTCAAAATAATAATAATAAAAAAAGTAAACCTCAGGACTCAGGAGATAGCTCAGCAGAGAACGGTACCTGCTGGCAAAGCTTGCCAACCTGACTTCAATTTTCCAGCACCCAAGTAAAGCCAAACAAAGACTAGCACGTGTACTTATGATCCCAACATACTGAGGATAACGGGAGGCAGAGTCAGGAGAATTTGAAGCTCATGGACCAGCTAGACTGGGGTACATTTGCAATAGCAAGAGTCTAAGCTCAAAGAACATAGAACAGCAGATTCCTCAGACTTCTGCATGTGCATGCCTGCACACACACGCACGCACGCGCACACACACACACACACACACAAAAATGGTTATTTTTTTTAAAGGAAAGCTTACCTTATGCGATAATGAACTTCTTTTAGAGGATACATTTGGTTTCACTACTAAATACAACATGAGATTGACAGCAGTTACAAAAACAGAGCAGATGCCCAGCCACGTCAAGTGTGTTTCCAATATTGAGAAGTTATCCAAGAAGAATGATGGAATGAAAGTGCTTAGAAAAATTGAAAATATGCACAAAAGATGGGTATATAGTAGTCTCTTGATGTCAGTATCTTTCATGGTGTTCTCTTGGGTGGCTAGGGGAAAAAAATTAAGAAAACAAAAAGATGTAGTAATTATGTTCCTATGATTGAAACACCCCAAAGTAAGCCACAGATGAAAATTTTTCTATGGGCAACAGATTTTATTTCAAAACACAGGAAGATGCCTCTGTGCAAATGTGTATGCTGATTTGACAATCTTTGTTACTGTAGATTTTCCTAATATGGTCCAATTATCTTTCAGATACCAAAAAGGAAAATTTTACTAACTTATTTGTGACTAGTTTCTGCAAATGGGTCATGAATTAGGACCAAATTAAAAAAAAAATCAATGTGTTTTTACCATAATATCAGTGATATGAAATCAAATGTACAGATTAGGACTGGAGAGATGGCTTAGCAGTTAAGGTGCATGCCTGCAAAGCCAAAGGACCAAGGCTCAATTCCCCAGGACCCATGTAAGCCACATGCACAAGGTGGCACACGCATCTGGAATTTATTTGCTGCGGCTGGAAGCCCTGGTGCATCCATTTACTCTCTCATTCTCTCTGCCTTTTTCTCTCTAATGAAATAAATTTTAAAAAAATTTAAATTTTAAACAGACAGACTAAATCATTTGTCTAGTTTGACACATAACCTACGCACTCTGTACTATTCATGAACACATTTTGGCGAAACTGTTGCTGTTTTTTTGTTGTTGTGGTGGTTTGTTTTTTATCCTCGCCTAAAAACGCAGCAATTCACATCCACAACCAAATGCCAAGTGACTCCAAGCATTCACTTTAATATTTAAATGATGGCTGGGGCAACAGACTTTAAAGCAACAGTTCCCAATGCTTGGTAAATACTAAAACGACACTGTCTGTTACAGATGTAAAATTCCAATCAAAAGCAGTGTGTCTGTGGAAGGGGCGAGCGTTATACTCTCTAAGCACATAGTTCGTATACTGTATTGCCTAATGGTAAGAACTTTATTAAAGTACTAATCAAAGTGACATGATGCATATCCCTCCTCCCCAAAACAGTACAAGAGGGACCCCGAAATGAAGAGCAAACGAGGGTGGTTCTGTGTATGGTCGAGTTTAATTCACACAGTCGTTTTCAAAGCAAATATTTTAACCGATACAGAAAACAGGAAATACCAGTTAGAAAGCACATGCTAGGCTATGTGTGCTAAAGCCATTTCCAAGCCTGGCGCAGCCGGGCGTGGTGGTGCACACCTTTCATCCCAGCACTTGCGGAGGCAGAGGTAAGACGATTGGTCGCCGTGAGTTCAAGGCCAGCCTGAGCTAGAGTCAGACCCTACCTAAATAATAATAATAATAATAATAATAATAATAATAATAATAAGAGCCCAGCCTCTTCAATAGGAAGTTACGCCCCAGGGGTCGAGAAAAGAAAGGCTGGATGGCAAGAAGGGACAAAGAAAGTGTCATAGTCTACCATTCATCCATCCACTGACAGAGGGGTCGGGCAGAATGGAAGGGGTGTGTGTGTGTGTGTGTGTGTGTGTGTGTGTGTGTGTGTGTGGATCAGAACTCCAGTTTCTCAACAGAGGAACACTGCCCTCCCCTTTCCAGCCCACGTGCATAAGAGAGATCAGCCCCCAAACTCCAGGGCTGGCTGGGTAGAATGAAGCCTTCGCCCTTCTCCAGACACCTGTCACGGGGCCTGGAGCCCTCTCCGGGCCGACAGGCAGGGCAGTATGGCAGCAGCCCGGGTGTGGGCTTGGGTACCCAGCGTCGGAGGGCTGGCGGGCGGCGCGGCTGCAGGCTGGGGGGGCCCCACGCGCTCCAACCGGAAGGATGCGCTGCGGCGCCGGAAGACCTCCGCGCCAGGGGTCGGAGAAGAGGAGGAGGAGGAAGTGGGGAGAAGGCGAGGAAGCATCCCCCATCCACACACTCAAGCCCAGCTTACCTAACTCTCCCGCCCGCCAAAGGGAAGCGGGGACTACCGCCTGTCACCATCAGGTGCGACTGGAAGGAGGGGGTGGGCGGGGACGAAAAAAAAAAAAGCCTAAAGCCCTCGCGCACGCGCAGAACCGGGAACTCGCGGACGGACAGCCAATCGTGGAAGTGCAGGGGGCGGGGCCAACGCGCAGCCCCGCCTATCGCTGGCGTGCGCTCCTCAGGCGCCTTTCTCAGAGCTGAGAAACCGGAAGTGCGCTGACGTAGAAGCCGGAAGAGGAAGCGTTCTCAGTGTTGACTTTTTTTTTTTGTAGCTGCTGCCGCTGTTGTTTCCGCCGCCGGCTTGGCTGAGCGGACCGTTGGCGGAAGGATGGTGTGTGAGAAATGTGAGTAGGGCTGGAGAAGATGGCTTAGCGCCAAAGGACCCAGGTTCGATGCCCCGGCACCCACGTAGAGAGCCAGCTGCACAAGGTGGTGCGTGCGTCTGGAGTTGGTTTGCAGTGGCTGGAGGCCCTGGCGTGCCAGTATTTGTTCTCTCTCTCCTCTTTCTCTCAAATAAATAAAAATTTATGTGAGTTGAGGGGCCGGGTCTATGGAAAGAGGCGGCCTTTGCTAGAATCTCTTGAGATCTTGTCCCTTTCTTGGCTTTCCTTGCTCCACACAGATCTGTGATTGCAAGCTTTATTATTATTATTATTATTATTATTATTAATTATTCCTCTTTTTGCCCCGTGACCATCTGGTCCTGTATGTTTGTGTTCACAATTTTCTCGGTTCTGCGCCTCTTGTCTGCTTCTGTCCACTGCTGTTGACTGTTCCTGGGTCTGGTCTGTGACAACCGCCTTGACTGCCTTCCTTAGGCTTCAGGTGAGCCTTGGAGATCATTCGCCAGCAAGCTAGAGTTGCCAGATGCAGCAGTTGGATCTTTGGCTTAAGATGATCAGTGAATGGTTGTGTGTGAGTTTTTGGCTTAACTTTCTTCCTTATAACAGTAAGTGTTTTCTAGCGCAATATTTAGTACGTATTTTACTTTTGAGAAGTTATTACATCTGAAATTAAAATTTTCGTTGAGTATGCAGTGTTTTAACTGGTAATCCTGAACTGCATCCAATGTTGTTGTAGACTTCTCATGAATGTCCACAGCATTGGGTCATCCAAGAAATCTATATTGGAAACCCTGCCTTTGTAGAAAAGGCTTTTCCTTGATTAATTAATTAGCACCCAGGAATTCTCATGAAACCCTTGAAATTTGGAAGGAAATACTTGATTTTTAGCTTCTCATGCTGACTGTATTTAAAAACAGTTTTTCTTTTCTTTTTGTTTCTTTTTTTTTTCGAAGCATGTTCCCACACTAGCCCAGGATGACCTGAAACTCATTCTGTAGCCCAGGCTGGCCTCCCACTCTTGTCAATCATCCTACTTGAGCCTCCCCAGTGCTTGGATTAAAGGTGTTGTGCCCCCACCTGGCTAAAGCAGCTTTTCCTGAGACTAGACGTTTATTTGGCTCTTCCGTGACAGGATTTCAACTTTTCTGTCTAATGTGCAAGACCCCATTTTGTTTATATTCCCTCAGTAGATAAAACTTTGTTCACAGACATCATGAATCCTTTTATTAGATAAAAGAATGTCTATGGGCTGTGTGTTGGGGGCAGGGAGTGCCTTTGAGAGGCCGGAGGATACAAGCTGGAGTCCAGCCTGAGACTTCATAGTGAATTCCAGGTCAGCCTGGGCTAGAACAAGATACTACCCTAGAAGAGAGAAGAAAAGGAAAAAGATGTCTGTGGATGAACTACTTAATATTTCTTATTCCCTATTTTCCCATTGAGAAATTATAATAGTTGACATGTTTTGTGAGGATAAAGTGAAATAATGAAGGTACAATGCCTACTATTCGAGTGTAGTGGTGATATTTTAAAGGTAATTATTCCACTCACTCTCTCTCCAATATGTAGCATTCAAAATTAAACTCTGCCAATTCTGTGTGGGGCAAAGTGGCACTAATACCTCCCTTTTTATAGATTCCATACCATATGTTTTAACCTACATTAAGCTTTATTAAAAAAAAAAAAAAAGAAAGAAAGGCAGGTGGGAGAGATTGCTTAGCAGTTGGGGTGCTTGCCTGCAAAGCCTAACTATGTTCAACTCTCCAGATCCAATGTAAGCCAGACTCACAAAGGTGAGGCAAGCACAAGGATGCACATGCCACTAGGTGGCACAGCATCTGGAGTTTGAGTGCAGTGGCTGAAGCTCTGGCATGCCAATTCTCTCTCTCTCTCTCTCTCTCTCTCTCTGTCATTCTCTTTCACACTCTCTAAATTAAAATTTAAAAAAAAAAAAAACACTCTAAGGGGAAAAAAAAAAAAGGCCCTCAGGCGTCATGGTGGCATACACCTTTAACCCCAGCACTCAGAAGGCAGAGGTAGAAGGATCACCGTGAGTTCAAGGCTACCCTGAGAATACAAAGTGAGCTCCAGATCAGCCTGGGCTAGAGTGAGACCTTACCTCAAAAAACAAAAAGCAAAAAAAAAGCCCACCAGGGCTGGAGAGATGGCTTAGTGGTTAAGCGCTTGCCTGGGAAGCCCAAGGACCCCGGTTCGAGGCTCGATTCCCCAGGACCCACATTAGCCAGATGCACAAGGGGGCGCACGCGTCTGGAGTTCGTTTGCGGTGGCTGGAGGCCCTGGCGCGCCCATTCTGTCTTTCACGCTCTGCCTGTTCGTCCCTCCCCCCACTTTCTGTCACTCTCAAATAAAAATAAAAAATTTAAGAAAAACAGAAGATAAACAGAGAAAGGTGTAATTTATATGCAATACAATCCATCTAATTAAAGTATGTAACCCAGTGGGGTTTAGTATATTTACATAATAAATCACCACAATCAATTTTAAAACATTTTCAAGCGTGACACACACCTATAATCCCAGCACTCAAGAGGCAGAGATAGGAGGATTGCTGTGAGTTGGAGGCCAGCATGAGACTCCATAGTGAATTCCAGGTCAGCCCGGACCAGTGAGACCCTACTTTTGGGGAAAAAAAAAAAAAACTTTTTCGTTTCAAAAACTACATTTTTTTTCCCCAGCACTGGAGAATGGCCTTGGTCTTTCTTCAAACATGCTAGACAAGTGCTATACCACGAAGTTATATCCTCATCCATTTTTCTACTTTTTCATTTTGAGACCAGAAAGAGGCCATGAACTTGTGATCCTCCTGCCTCAGCCTCCCAAGTAGCTGGAATTACAAGCCTGAGCCAACAGGCCCATCTTCCTTGTTGAGGCATTATAGAGGGTGTCTGAGCAAATGTGGCTTAAATGTCCTTAAATCACGTACCTGCCCTTTTACACTGTATAGTTCTTATATGTGCAACTTGGGTGGTCTTTGTAGCTCTTTTCAGTTCTGTACATTTTAACATTCTATGACAAAAATTCACCTAGTTTCACTTGTTTGTAGTTCTCTTTACAACTTAAGTATTTTGTTCCCAAAGAAGTTGAGGATACTGGGAAATTGTCAGCATTAATATCCTACAGCACATGAAAACTTTGAGAATCTTCTGTCCAGTGTGGCCTTAATATAAAATACACATACTTTTGACATGTGTGCCATAAAAGCCATTTCTTTCTCTTACAACTTTCTACTTCTCTGTTCTGAAAATCTAACCCTTGGGCCAGAGAGATGGCTTAGCGGTTAACGCGTTTGCCTGCAAAGCCAAAGGATTCAGGTTCAATTCCCCAGGATCCACATAAGCCAGATACATAAGGTGGCATATGTGTCTGGAGTTCATTTACAGCAGCTGGATGCCCTAGTACGCCCATTCATTCTTTCTTTCTCTGTCTTTCTCAAATAAATAAAATGAATAAAATTAAAAATTTATTTAAAAAATCTAATCCTTTATTATTTTTAATCTGTCATTCATTCCACTTACCTTATAAGTAAGCTGAAACTGTGCTCTTACATAGTGCTATGCTCTCAGTTCTGTCTGTCTGTCACAAATGGCACGACTTAGTTGTGTTTGTTGTCTCTGTATTTTTATAGTTACGTCTTAGCACTTTATTAATACACACTGGCTCTACATACTACTGAAAGAACTTTCAAATGTTCTCCAGGCATGTCCCAGTTACTAAGCTCGAGGGCTTTTTTTTTCTTAATTTTAATTTATATATTTACTTATTTGAGAGAGAGAAAGAATGGGCACATCAAGGCCTCCATCCACTGAAAATGAACTACAGACGCATGTGCCACCTAGTGCATCTGGCTTTACATGAGTCCTGGGGAATCGAACCTGGGTCCTTTGGCTTCACAGACAAGTGCCTTAACCACTAAGCCATTTCTCAAGCCCTCGAGGGCTTTTCTTTTGGCATTGCTGTATTTCTCAGCTTTTTTTTGGAAGCGTTTGAGTTCAAGTAGCATATCCGTATGGAGGAATGTCTAATTCACATCTCCAGCCTGATGTTTTTCCTACTTAAGCAGGAAGAAATAGCCCTGTGTATTTGGAAACCTGCTATCCAGGACCCTCCGCAATAGTATGATGAGACCCTTGCTGAGCTGTCCAGCCTGACCTTCACGACCCCTTACTCCTTTTACACTTGAACCAGTTAGGCTGCTTGGTTTGCCCACGTGTGCCCTGATGTTTCCGTGCCTTTTCTCAGGATGTCTTTGTTCCTTGTAGTTTGTCTATGTAGTCTTGTTGGTATGCCTTGACTTGGTCCCGTATTTAATCTTTTCTTCAGCTCACAATTACTCTATTTTTGATTTTTCTCTGTTATATTTTGGTTGAGAAGAATAACTCTTTTAGAAGTCTCTGACCTCGTACCTCTTTGAGAATTCTGGATGAAAGCTATTGACTCAATTAGGAAAAAATTAGAAACACACAAAAGGTTTGTGTACAGCTCTACCGTGTGTGTGTGTGTGTGTGTGTGTGTGTGTGTGTGTGTGTGTGTGTATGTGTGTG
>NC_059119.1:46406333-46421333 GCF_020740685.1 Jaculus jaculus | reverse complement strand
GGCTTATCGATTAAGGCGTTTGCCTGTAAAGCCCAAAGGACCCCGGTTCGATTCCCCAGGACCCACGTAAGCCAGATGCACAAGGTGGGAAATGCGTCTGGAGTTGCTTTGCAGCAGCAGCTGGAAGCCCTGGAATGCCCAATCTCACCTTTTTTTCTCTCTCTCTCTGCCTCTCTTTCTATCAGATAAATAAAATATTTTTTAAACCCACAAAATAATAAATAAGTCATAGAGTAAACCTCACTGGGCCCGACAGAACCGGGGTGTCTGCCGGGTTTGAATAAGGTGGGGAAGCAGACGCAGGGATGGGGAGCTCGGCCTCCCCGGGGGCCATCGCCCAGTTTTGGGGACACCCTCCCTCCCCACGCCCCCAACACCACGGAGCAGCCGGGACAGTGGAGATCAGGCGGGCCCAACAGGTCAGGCTTCCCAAAGCAAGCTCGGGGCAGGGACACCCGCCTTCCGCCGCAGGGCACAGGCCCGGAGATGCAGAGAGAGAGAGACATCCCCCCGAACCCCCGCCAGCAGACGAGCCTGCCTCCCAGCCTGGGCCCCAAACCTGGGGATCCCCACCCACCGGTGCTCACACAGACGCGGTCAGAGCCTCAGCCGCTCCCGGCTTCTCGCACGCTCACGGGGCCCGCCGCCGACGCGACGCGATCGCGCATGAGCCTCGTCGGCCCCCGTACCCCGGACGCTTTGTTGTGTCTTTTTTTTTTTTCCCCCCTCAGTCCGTCAGCCCCGCCCACCCACAACTGCCGCGCACGCGCACTGCCCAACGCCTCATTACCGGTCTAGGCCCCGCCCCCTGCCCGCGGCAGTCCACGTGGACCGAGCTGCGTGCTCTGGCCCCCGCCTCCCCCCCCCCGTCTTCCTCCTCCTTCCTCTCCTCTTCCTCCCTCTCCTCCTCCCCTCCTTTCTTCCCTACTCCTCCTCCCTTCCTTCTCCCCTCCTTCTCCCTCTCCTCCTCTTCCTCCCCTCCTTGCCCTCCTCGATCGGCCCCGTGGGATTGGCTGAGCCGAGAAGGCTAGGGAAACTCATTTTACTTATGTATTTATTATTTTGTGGGCTTTAAAAAAATATTTTATTTATCTGATAGAAACAAAGAGAAAGAGAGATTGGATGCTCCAGGGCCTCCAGATGCATGTGCCGCCATGTGCATCTGGCTCACGTGGGTCCTGGGGAATCGAACCTGGCTCATGAGGCTTTGCAGGCAAGTGCCTTCACCGCTAAACCACCTCTCCAGCCCCCGTGGCATCTTTCTGTAAGCAGCCCAGTATCTACTAAATGGATAGTGTCCCTGTTCTTTTCACCAAGGCTTGTGCTTTGCTTTGGTTTGGTTTTGAGTCTCGTGTAATTCCAACTGGCCTCCAGCTCAGGTGCTTGAGGATGGCCTTGAACTCCTCGCTGGGATGAGCACTTTTTCTACGGATGGTATCATTTGTCATCTCTTGAACCAAGCCCCCCCCCCCCTTTCTACCTGGGCCTTCCCTTCAGCATTTGGGTTTGCTCCCTGGTTCCCCCTCTGGGCTCCACATTGGACTGAAAATGAAACCGCAATCCCATGCAAATTGAGCAGTCTCCTCTTTGATCTGATTTTTGTTTGTTTTGCTGATCTGATTTTTGTTTGTTTTGCTTTCACTTGTCTTCTCAACACACCCCAGTCAGCCCCTCGTAGTTTGAAACACTTTCCTTTGTCTTTGGCTAGTGTGGACACACACACACACACACACACACACACGCACACACGCTTTATTCTCCTAGCTCCACTGTTATTGTTTTTGGGGCTACTTTCCTGCCTTCCCGTCCTCTGCTCAATTCCAACATCAAAGTGCCAATGTTCTATTTTGAGTACCTTTCACTCTCCTGTGACCGCATCTGGTCCTGTGCTTTAAATGTCACTTATATGTAGATGGCTTCAATACATTTCTGTAGGGATCACTTTTTTATTTATTTATTTATTTTACTTGTTTTAGAGAGGGAGAGAGAGAGGCAGATAGAGCGAATGGGAGCATCTGGGCCTTCAGTCGCTGCAAACAAACTTCAGATGCATGTGCCACCATGTGTATCTGGTTTACGTGGGTCCTGGGGACTCGAACCTGCCTCCCTTTGGCTTTGCAGGCAAGTGCCTTAACCACTGAACCACCTCTCCAGCCCTTTAGGGATCACTTCTCCTTATCATTTCTAACTCCACGAAATAGCTGCCTACTTGAATCTCCACATGAATGTCTAACTGGTACCTCAGACTTAACATGATCTGACAAATCTTGATTTTTCACCTTTAAACCTGTACTTCCCCCCATTTTGTCCATGGTAGCAAATGTCGCTGCTATTCATTCAGTTTTCAAGCTCTTCCTGATTTCTCTTATTCTATATTTATTATTTTTTTATTGTTAAAATTCATTTTAATATTTTTAAAAATAAAATATTATTTATTATTCCATCTTATTATCATCTTTCATGCCTTTTGGGGGGGGTCTCTGTATGTGTGTCCCACTGAGTTAAATTGGGACTGCTTACGTGTACACGTGTGGTGAAGTTTATTATTTACATGAACACAGACAACTTACCCAGTCGCAAAACCATGGAAGAACAGGACTCCCTGTATCAGTTGCTTCACTCATGGCTGTGACCAAACACCTGACCAGAAGTAACTTAGAAAGGAAGGGCTTATTTCGGCCGACAGTTGCGTGTCCCAGTCTATGATACAGCAGGAAAGACGTGCATGAAGCAGCTGGTCCCATCGTGTCCACAAGTCGGGAAGCAGAGAGCAGTGGACGCAACTTCCTTCCTCTTTCTCTTTGTTTGCAGCCTCGGACCCCAGTCCAGAGAATGGTGCTGTTCACAGTTAGGTGGGTGCCTCCCACCTCAGCTAACTTAAGGGAGAAAATCTCTCACACACATTCCCAGAGGTTTGTTTCTATGCTGATTCTAAATCCTGTCAAATGGACCAAGATTAACCCTTCACAATCCCACTTCCTCCAGCAGCCGTGAACTGCCAATAGCTTCTCTGGGAGGAGTGAGTCCCCATGAGCCCTAACCACATCTCCCCTCCCTCCCCCCCCCCCCCTCTCTCTCTCTCTATATATATATATATATTTTTTTTTTTTTTTTGCAGGGAGGGGGGTGGTGTTTCAAGGGAGGATCTCACTCTAGTTCAAGCTGACCTGGAATTCACTATGTAGTGTAACCTCCATGTTGGCTCCTGCCTGCTCTTCTGCAAAGTTCCTTGAGCCTCTGAGGGACCAATTGACTTGTCTTGTTTAGAGCTTGGTACTAGGAGCCACCTATCTCAGCACTTTGGCAAGATATGGGCCTCTGTATTAGTCTCCGCTCACAACAGAAAAGGAGCTTTTCTGATAGGGTTGAAAGTATCACTATCCATACCAAAAAAAATAAATAAATAAAACCAACTTTAGAATGCACTTTGATAATGTGTCCATTTAGCATAACAATAGTAGGTTTTTCCCTATGCCTGTGACCTGCCCTGGTCATGGGCTTGTCACCATATTTACAATACCAGCCTATCTGTTTTTTAGAGAGAGAGGGAGGGAGAGAATTGGCACGCCAGGGCCTCAGCCACTGAAATCGAACTCCAGACGCTTGCGCCACCTAGCGGTCATGTACGACCTTGTGCATCTGGCTTACTTGGGATCTGGAGGGAGATGGAACATGAGTTATTAGGCTTCACAGGCAAATAAATGACTTAACTGCTAAGCCATCTCCCCAGCCCTCTACCTTTTCTTTAAAAAATTATTGATTTATTTGAGATAGAAAAAGAATGTATGGGCACACCAGGGTCTCTTGCCACTGTCAGTGAACTCCAGATGTGTGCACCACTTTGTACATCTGGCTTTACGTGGGTTCTGGGAAATCAAACCTGGGCTGTCAGGGTTTACAAGCAAGTTGGTTCAGCTGCTGAGCCATGGCTCCAGTTGCCCCCTCCCCCACCCTACCAATTCTTTATAACTACTCTTTCAGCAAATCCTCTTGATATTACCAAAATATATGCTTTTTCTTTCACTTATTCCTACTTCTCCTACAATTTAGCCCCAAGGAACCATCATCCACTGATGCAGGATTTGGGGGTTCGGGAGGGGGTCCCCTGTAATTTATGAACCCCAAGTTTTGGGTTCTGTCCTACCTTTACGAATTATAAAGACGACTCAGGAGGACAAATTATGAATTATGAAGTTTATTTAGGGGGAAATCACAAATTGTGGGCTTTATTTAAGGGCGATTGGGGTCTAGGAAGGGAGGCTAAATAAATACATGGAAAGTAGGAAACACACTGTCATGTGGAAACACTGTATAGTATATAAAGTTCATTTAAGAGAAATTGATGGCTTTAGGAAAGGACCGGAACAGAGTTGTCAGCTCATGGAAAGCAGCACTTAGCGGTACATGTGGAGGGGCTCAGAAAACACACGTGGCATCTGCCATGTGCTTTCCAGAAGTGGGAAAGTGTCAAATAGGAGAGAAATTGAGGATCTTTGGGGGAAAACTGAAGCAGAGCTGCAAGCACGTTAGGTAGGGGGGAATTAAACTGAGGCTTTTGAAGAGACATTAGGGTAAAGTTGTTGGCATGTGGAAAGCAGGAGCTTGTGTAGGGAGCGCTAGGAGGAACCCCCATGGAATCTGCCACATGTTTTTAGGGGAGTTAAGAGGCAGATATCAAAGAAGAGAGTAAGAGATTCAGAGGAGAAATGAGCCATGAAGAGGGCTCCACTCATGGCTACCCAGAGTTTAGAGTTTAGGCAGCAAGTCTAGGGTTGGTGAGAGCATTCATGTGGTAAATTCAGAGATCAGAGAAAAATCATACATGTAATTAAAGTGAGAAGTTACCCCAAAGTACAAAGCAGAGACAAGCAGAAAAGTTTAGATGAAGAAAAATGTAATGCTTTTCCCCCTGAGGACAGACTCGGGCCTGTTGGGACAGCCCAGGATAAGAGCTGGAGGAGACCCATGCTCACCTGAGAGGAGCAGGGGCTGGAAGGTCACAGCCTTTACAGCATCAGTTTCAGGTATGGAAAGGGAAGACCTGATTGGCTATAAATTTGGATGAACCTGAGGGTCAGCCCATAAGGGTCAGCCCACCCAGGTACTACAGTAGATTGTCAGCAGGGGCCGCTGTGGAGCAGTCTCAATCAGATTTTGTATTTATTTATTTATTTTAGTTTTTCAAGGTAGGGTTTCACTCTGGCCCAGGCTGACCTGGAATTCACTATGTAGTCTCAGGGTGGCCTCAAACTCACAGTGATCCTCCTGCCTCTGCCTCCCAAGTGCTGGGATTTGAGGCGTTCATCACCACACCCGGCTTATTTACTTATTTTAATATTTCATTTTTATATATTTATTTACTTGACAGAGAAAGAGGGAGGGAGAGTGAAAGAATGAGCGCGCCAGGGCCTCCAGCCACTGCAAACAAACTCCAGACGCGTGTGTGCCCCCTTGTGCATCTGGCTAACGTGGGTCCTGAGGGACAGAACCTGAGTCCTTTGGCTTTTCAGGCCAAGGCCTGAACCACTAAGCAATCCCTCCAGCCCCTCATACGTTTTTGGGGACAGGGAAAGACATATGGTCTGCCACACCACCTCCTTTTCCCTGCTATGACTGTCAATGTTCTAGAGGCCTTACTAGCTTGAGCCGCAGAGTGAATATAATTTGAGGAAGGTATATATACACACATATAATTTGAATACACTTTGAGGAAGAACCAGTCCATGTACTTAGATGACAAGAGCCAGCAATAAACTAGGGTGTCAAAAGCCCTGAGGTTTTTGAGTGATTGTCACTACAGTATAGCATAGCCTTTCCTGATTGCTAGAGAAATGCAAAAACAAAACAAAACCACTTCAAGGGGCTGGAGAGATGGCTTACCTCTGACACACACCTAATATCTAGAATCTACAGAGAACTCAGAAAACTAAACAATAGTTGGGCACGGTGGTACATGCCTTTAATCCCAGCAGAGGCAGGAGGATCACTGTGAGTATGAGGCCAGCCTGGGACTACAGAGTAAGTTGCAGGTCAGTCTGGGCTAGAGCGAGACTATCCCTAGAAAAAAATAAAACAACTAAACAATAATAAATAAATTTAAAAAAATAAAAAAAAAATGGGGCAGAGAACTGAACAGAGAATTCTCACAGGAAGAAATGCAAATCAAAACAACTTTGAGCTTTCATCTTACTCCAGCCAGGATGGCGTTGGTCAAAAAAGTGAAAGAGGGCTGGAGAGATGGCTTAGCGGTTAAGCGCTTGCCTGTGAAGCCTAAGGACGCCTGTTCGAGGCTCGGTTCCCCAGGACCCACGTCAGCCAGATGCACAAGGAGGCGCACGCGTCTGGAGTTCGTTTGCAGTGGCTGGAGGCCCTGGCGCTCCCATTCTCTCTCTCTCTCTCTCTCTCTCTCTCTCTCTCTCTCTCTCTCTCTCGCATGCGCGCGATCTCAAATAAATAAATAAAAATAAACAACAAAAAAAAGTCCAAGAGGTAGGTAAAAATAGCTACAGTTCTACTGCAGCTGTGGTTCTGTGGGTTTAATTCGCCGGAGCTCCTGCTTAGAGATCACTTGTATTAAGTGTTTTCATTGCTAAGTTATATGTGTTAGTGTCGGGGAAATAGTTTGCAGATAATGGAGGAGCAACCCTGCAACTAACTTTATGTGCTTAGTTCTTACAGGACCTCATAGATGGAGAACAAATACTGACGCAATTGATGTGTACAGAATGAGCCTCGTTGTCTAAGGTCATGCTTTGTGCATAATCAAAGTTTATGATGTAAGCGTAAGGAAACGGTGTCTAGTCAGTCCATAAAGATTGCACAGTTTTTTTGTGGAATGAAGAAGCCATTAGTCCATTTAGGAGACAATGGTGCTTTTAGATGCCGTATTATTGTTTCTCCTGTAGAGAAGTTGATGTGTCCAGCTCAACCTTCGGGCTGACGTTACCATTACTGATCATGACAATTGGCTTCTGGTATCTGTAGCAGTTCTTTTTTGTTTATTTATTTATTTATTTATTTATTTGAGAGCAACAGACACAGAGAGAAAGACAGATGGAGAGAGAGAGAATGGGCGCGCCAGGGCTTCCAGCCTCTGCAAACAAACTCCAGACGCGTGCGCCCCCTTGTGCATCTGGCTGACGTGGGACCTGGGGAACCGAGCCTCGAACCAGGGTCCTTAGGCTTCATAGGCAAGCGCTTAACCGGTAAGCCATCTCTCCAGTCCTGTAGCAGTTCTTAAATCAGCAGTATCATAAAGAAAAAGTCCCCCCTCATTAGAATGTTTAAGAAATCTGTCTTTTTAAACAAACTGAAATTCTGTCAGATTACAAATGTTTAGCTGTTTATGCTTTAAATTTGAGAATTCAGCCCCTTTTTTATAGTTGTCTGACTCATTTTTAGGGGAAAAAAAAATCTAAATTCTTCTTTCCCTGAGCAGTGTTCTAGTTGGATAACTAAAGTGAAGAACAGCCTTATTCTGAAGGTAATTGAGTTTAGATTATATAGTATATGACAGAACTTTTTTTTAAATATATTTTATTTATTTACTTATTTATTTGAGAGAGAAAGAGGCAGAGAGAGAGAATGGGCATGCCAGGGCATCCAGCCACTGCAAGTGAACTCCATATGCATGTGTCCCCTTGTGCATCTGGCTCACATGGGTCCTGGAGAATTGAACCGGGATCCTTTGGCTTTGCAGGCAAAGGCCTTAACCACTAAGCCATCTCTCCAGCCCATGGCAGAACTTTAAAAATATTATAAAAACATTTTACTTAGAAACTGAGATTAATAATTTCTGGAATAGTGCTCCCAAGCTTACCTAGATTTATGCATTATATTTACTGTTATTGGTCACTTTGATTCTTTTTTTCCTCTACTTGACACAGACTTTTTTTCTTGAATATGCTCCTATTATTTTTAGGGTGCTATTCATGATGAAGAATTCTTTATTGAAGTCTAATGAAGATGTCTTTTTTTATTTTTATTTTTTGTTTATTTTTGTTTATTTATTTGAGAATGACAGGCATGGAAAGAAAGAGGTAGAGAGAGAGAGAGAGAGAGAGAGAATGGGCCCGCTAGGGCCTCCAACCACTGCGAATGAACTCCAGATGTGCGCGCCCCTTTGTGCATCTGACTAACGTGGGTCCTGGGGAATCAAGCCTCGAACTGGGGTCCTTAGGCTTCACAGGCAAGCGCTTAACCACTAAGCCATCTCTCCAGCCCATCTTTTTTTTTTTTTTTTTTTTTTTTTTAACCAGGTAGGGTCTCACTCTAGCACAGGCTGACCTGGAATTCACTTTGGAGTCTCAGGATGGCCTCAAACTCACGGCGATCCCCCTACCTCTGCCTCCCGAGTGCTGGTATTGAAGGCGTGCTCCACCACACCTGGCTAAAGACGTCTTTTTTAAAAAAATTTTTTGTGCTTATTTTTATTTGTCTATTTGAGAGTGACAGAGAAAAAAAGAGACAGAGAGAGAGAGAATGGGCATGCTAGGGCCTCCAGCCACTGCAAATGAACTCCAGACGCGTGCGCCCCCTTGAGCATCTGGTTAACGTGGGTCCTGGGGAATCGAGCCTTGAACCGGGGTCCTCAGGCTTCACAGGCAAGTGCTTAACTGCTAAGCCATCTTTCCAGCCCATGAAGATGTCTTTTTATGAAGCCTGTGCATTTAGGTAGGTTTGTAGCTTGGAGGGTTTGCTTTAGAATGCTCTTTTGCATGTAAAGCACAAACTGTGTTTCAGTTTTAATGCACTTCTTCCTGCTAATTGTCATGGGGAAGGCAAACATTCTGTGGGAGGGAAGTGTGGTTGGTTGAAAGAGCACAGCCCAAATCAGCCTAGATGGAAAGAGATAACTGCATGATTTAAAAGAGCTGCTGCAGGCTGGAGAGATGGCTTAGCGGTTAAGCACTTGCCTGTGAAGCCTAAGGACCCCAGTTCGAGGCTCGGTTCCCCAGGTCCCACATTAGCCAGATGCACAAGGGGGCGCACGCATCTGGAGTTCGTTTGCAGAGGCTGGAAGTCCTGGTGCGCCCATTCTCTCTCTCTCCCTCTATCTGTCTTTCTCTCTGTGTCTGTTGCTCTCAAGTAAATAAATAATTGAAAAAAAAATTTAAAAAACATAAAAGAGCTGCTGCTTTGACGACGTTCACCATCTCCAGTGAGATCTGACGTGTAGAAGTTATGTTGTGATTTTGTCCACAGCGTGTTCAACGATGGTCACTCACCTCATACAGAACGCGGAGAAGAATCCTTTGGACACGGAGCAGATGACACCTCCTGTTTTGTAGTGTGTCCTGTTCTGGGAATGTGGTCAGGTAGAGTTGGTTTTTTTGTTGTCATTGGTCTTTAAAAAATTTTTGTTTTGTTTGGGTCTCTTTTGGTGGGGTGGGGGTGGGCTAAAGCCATAGGAAGAAAAAATATGATGTGTGGGTCTAGTATGTACTATTTTCTTTTTATTTTGCAAGAAGAGTTGACTATTTTTGATAACAAGAGTACATGGTGGAAAATGCAAAAAAAAAAAAGTGAAAGAGGCCTGGAGAGATGGCTTAGTGGTTAAGCGCTTGCCTGTGAAGTTTAAGGATCCTGGTTCAAGACTCAATTCCCCACGTAAGCCAGATGCACGAGGTGGCGCACGCGTCTGGAGTTCGTTTGCAGTGGCCAGAGGCTGTGATGTGGCCATTCTCTCTCCCTGCCTCTTTCTCTCTCTGTCTGTTGCTCTCAAATAAATAAAAAAATTACAAACAAACAAAAAGGCTGGAGAGATGGCTTGATGGTTAAGCGCTTGCCTGTCAAGCGTAAGGACCCTGGTTCGAGGCTCGATTTCCCCAGGACCCACGTTAGCCAGATGCATAAGGGGCACACGCATCTGGGGTTCTTTTGCAGTGGCTAGAGGCCCTGGCATGCCCATTCTCTATCTATCTATCTGCCTCTTTCTCTCTCTGTCAGTTGCTCTCAGATAAATAAATAAATAACAAAAAATTTTTTTAAAAAGTGAGCTGGGCATGGTGGCAAACGCCTTTAATCCTAGCACTCAGGAGGTAGAAGTAGGAGGATCGCTGTGAGTTCGAGGCCACCCTGAGACTCCATAATGAATTCCAGGCCAGCCTGGGCTAGAGTGAAACCCTACCTTGGAAAACCAAAAAGCAAACAAACAACAACAAAAATAAGAGTGAAAGATAGCGGGGCATGGTGGTGCATACCTTTAATCCCAGCACTTGGGAGGCAGAGGTAGGAGGATCACCATGAGTTTGAGGTCACCATGAGACTACATAGTGAATTCCAGGTCAGCCTGAGCTACATTGAGACCGTACCTCAAAAAAAAAAAAAAAAAAAAAAAACAGCTGGGCATGGTGGTGCACACCTTTCATCCCAGCACTCAGGAGGTAAAAGGAAGAGGATCGAGGCCACCCTGAGACTACATAGCCAATTCCAGGTCTGCCAGGACCAGAGTGAGAACCTACCTCAAAAAAACAAAACAAAACAAAACAAAACAAAAAAGCCAACACCAAAACCCAAAATTACTTCTTGACTGTAGTGGGTGGTTAATAAGTTTGCTCTATAGCAATAATATTTCAGGTACTTTTTCAAATTGTGGTATCTTTCACAGCAAAATCATTCTTTGGTTGTTCAGCACCAGGAAATGAACCAGACCTCTATCTACATATGTTAGGCAAGCACTCTGCCACTGACCTGTATCTATATATCCTTTAATTTTGAGACAGGGTCTTGCTACGTAGTTCAGGCTGGTTTTGAACTCACAATTTAGCCCAGACTAGTCTTGAGCTCAAAATTCTCCTGCCTTAGCCACCCAGCTGCTGTAATTACAGACCTGTATCACTATGCTAAGCTCTAAAAATATTTCTTTTTTTTTTTTAAGATCTTTGTTTAACTGCAATATCTCTATAACACCTTCCAAGGCTCAGGGTCTATTGTGGAAGAGGTGGCGGAAAGAATGTAAGAGCCAAAGGAAGGGTAGGACTCCTTACAACGTGCTCCCCCCAGACAAAAAATGGCCTGGATATCCATGACCTCATAGTGTCTGACACTACCTACACAAGACCACCATAATAGGAGGAAGATATCATGACATCAAAATAAAAGACTGATTGGGAGGGGGTATGATGGAGATTGGAGTTTCAAAGGGGAAAGTGGGAGCAAGGAGGGCATTACCATGAGATATCGTTTACAATCATAAAAGTTGTTAATAAAAAATAATTTAAAACAGGGCTGGAGAGATGGCTTAGCGGTTAAGCGCTTGCCTGTGAAGCCTAAGGACCCCGGTTCGAGGCTCGGTTCCCCAGGTCCCACGTTAGCCAGATGCACAAGGGGGCGCACGCGTCTGGAGTTCGTTTGCAGAGGCTGGAAGCCCTGGCGCGCCCATTCTCTCTCTCTCCCTCTATCTGTCTTTCTCCCTGTGTCTGTCACTCTCAATTAAATAAATAAAAAATTTAAAAAAATAATAATTTAAAACAAAGATCTTTGTTTGTTTATTTATTAGAGACAGAGAGAGAGAGAGAGAGAATGAGGCCCACTAGGGTCTCTAAGCACTGCCAACGAACTCCAGATGCATGTATCACCTCGTGCATCTGGCTTACTTGGGACCTGGAGAATCAAACCTGGGTCCTTCGGCTTCACGGGCATGTGCCTTAAACGCTGAGCCATCTCTCCATCCCCAAAAAGGTTTCTTAAAAGAAGGGGGGGAAAGAAAAGCAGAAAACAAAGCTTTGTTTTATGACCTTCAACTCAAAAGCAGACACGTGAAGCTGGTTCAAGGAGCAGTTGGATTTACCATGGACCAAGGACGGCAGGCTGAGGAGGCTCTTGAGGGCTGTGGGCTGCTGACTCCTCTCTCCCAGATGACAATAGCCAAGCAGACAAGGGGGGAAGCGTGAGGGGGCCCTTTTCTGTGAAGAGGACCAGGGCACCAGTCCTCAAAGAGAACACAGAAACCACCAAGAAGCACGAGGGGTCACCCGAGACCCCAGAAACAGAAGGGATGGTGTGGTAGGAGGGAAGTGTTGGTGTATCAGTTATTAAGTGGGTGGGTTCGGGGTAGAAGACTTCCATCCCAGAGCTCATACCTCCCAGGCCTAGGAAAACCTACGCCTTTCTAAAATTAACATTTGCTGGAGAGATGGCTTAGCAGGTAAGGCGCTTGTCTGCGGAGCCTAAGGAGCCAGGTTTGATTCCCCAGGACCCACGTAAGCCAGATGCATAAGGTGGCGCATGCGTTTGGAGTTCATTTGCAGTGGCTGGAAGCCCTGGTGTACTTGGTGGCCTCCCAGCCTCAGTAGTCACCGGCACTGTCACAAACTAGTATAATCGTGATATGATCAGCAGGCTGGACAGATGGCTTAGTGGTTAAGGCGCTTGCTTGAAAAACCTATGGACCCAGGTTTGATTCCCCAGAGCCCACGTAAAGCCAGATGCAGGTGTTGGCACATGCAACCAGATCTGGAGTTCATTTACAGTGGCTAGAGGCCCTGGCACACCCACTCTCTCTCTTTCTCTCTCTCTCTCAAATAAATCAATCAGTAAAATTAAGTAGCACACTCCTTTAATCCCGGCACTCGGAAGGTAGAGGTAGAAGGATCATTGAGAGTTCAAGGCCAACCTGAGACTACATAGTAAGTTCCAGGACAGCCTGAGCTAGAGTGAAACCCTACCTTGAAAAACCAAAATAAATAAATAAATAAAATTAACATAAAAATAAGTGCTTGCTCTGTACAAACATAATTCACAGTTTTGAAATTTGCCTGTGTAGAACTTTAGTTCAATTTGATTCCATGCAGTTTTTAATATTTAAGAATATTTTATTTATTTATTTATTTGAGAGAGAGAGAGAGAGTTGGTGGGCCAAAGCCTCTAGCCATCACAACAAACTCCAGACACATGCGCCACCTAGTGCATCTGGCTTTACGTGGGTACTGGGGAATCAAACCTGGCTCCTTTGGCTTTGCAGGCAAGCACCTTAACTGCTGAGCCATCTCTCCAGCCCAGATTCCGTGCAGTTTTCCTGACAGCTGACAAAGCAAGGCTGGCCATCAAGCCAAGCTTGGCAGAGTTTTAATACCAACATTCTGAGAGGGCTGTTCAGTATTAATAATTAAGGAAGACAGGAACTAGCATGGGCCAGAAAGATTGTAAGCCAGTAATTACGGCAGCAAGGGAGGGTGAGTTCTGAATGTGACTATACAAGTTTTGATAGATAACACTCAAATGGCATAGCAGTAATCAAGTAAACACAGGTCCTTGCTTGGGCTTGCAACATCATGAAAAAAAAAAAATTATGGAGCTGGGTATGGTGGTGCACGCCTTTCATCCCAGCACTTACGAGGCAGAGGTAGGAGGATCGCTGTGAGTTCAAGGGCACCCTGAGACTGCATAGTGAATTCCAGGTTAGCCTGGGCTAGAGCAAGAACCTACCTCAAAAAACAAACAAAAAAATCAAAGCAGAAACCAGAGGCTATAGAGAACTCAACACTAAATCTGATTAGCAACTGGACTGTCATGGCTCAGAGAACATTGCAGAAGAGGGGGTGAAAAGACTGTAAGAGCCACAGAATGGGTAGGTGTCCCCTGAGGTACGGTCCTTCTGCTACCCCCACAAAGACTGACCAAGGCCTTCATGACCCCCCACTGTGAATATCAGAACCCCACTGAGAAGGGCCTCCAGGGTAATGGGAACAAGGATGAGGGGATAAAAGATTACAAGCTATTATAATATATAAAATTAAATGAATTTTTTTTTAAATAAGAAAACCAGGGATGGTGATGTGGCTAAGTAGGTAAAGTATTGGAATTTCAAGGTCATCCTTGGTTACACAGTGAGTTGGAGGTCAGTCTGGGATACATGAGACCCTGTCTGTAATAAAACATAAACTGTGGGCTGGAGGGATGGCTTAGAGGTTAAGGTGTTTGCCTGCAAAGCCAAAGAACCCAGGTTCGATTACTCAGGACCCACGTAAGCCAGATGCATAAGATAGTGCGTGCATCTGGAGTTCGTTTGCAGTGGCTGGAAGCTCTGGTGCGCTCATTCTCTCTCTTACTCTTTCTCCCTCTTTCTCTGTCAAATAAATAAACAAATAAGAATATTTAAAAAAAAATAAAATGAGAAGAGAAAGGAGAGATCAAGTACACCATTTATCTATAATTGCAAAACACTGAGATCTCAAAGGCAAAAGAGTATCTAGGGAAGCAAAAAGTGACCATTTTATTGACATTATTGTGTACCCACAACAATCACAATCTCTGCCTCTTTCTCTCAAATAAATAAAATAGAATAATTAAATAATTAATTAAAAGTCTGCCCTATATTCTCATCTGGGAGACTTCAGATTTAAAAATAACAACAACATCATACCTTTTTTTTTTCCCCCTGAACCAATGTCTTGCTATGTAACTAGCTCTGGCCGATCTGGAACTCCCTATGTAGCCCAGGCTAGCCTGGAGCTCTCCTCAACTCTCCTGCCTCTGCCTTGTGAGTGCTGGGGTGACAGGTGCCCACACCATGCCCAGTGGACAGTGCTGTGTAACCAACAAATCCCCGACCAGAGGCAGCCTATATCATCAATCATGACCAAGTCACCCTGGCAGGAGCAGGAAAGCCAATGTGCTCATACTGGTAGAGAGGAAGCAGAGACAGTAAAAGGTAAGTGGAGGCAGGCCACGAAAACACAAGCACCAATTTCCGCCCCCCCCCACCCCCGGTGGTCACGTCCTCCAGCAAGGCTCCAGTGCCTAGGGTTCCACAGCCGTCCCAAACAGCGCAGCCAAGTGTTTGGACACAGGAGCCTAGGCGGACACTGCACATTCAACTGTACCAGCTACAGTTTCTACTTCTACTTTTATTTCTTTTTTGTTTTGTTTTGAGGTCGTGTAGCTCTCTCTAGGCCAGGCTGGCCTGGAATTCACTTTGTATTCTCAAGGTGGCCTCGAACTCACAGCGATCCTCCTACCTCTGTCTCCCGAGTGGTGGGATTAAAGGCGTGCACCACC